>NC_092236.1:52314934-52504934 GCF_036320965.1 Panulirus ornatus | reverse complement strand
GGCCGGCAGTTAGTCTAGTGACAAAGTGTCCGTTTCCAAAGGCTCCTGCAGCCCAGGGCTGCGCTACTTCCAGTAGCAGGGAAATGTGAACTCCTCTGGAGTGATTAGTTCTTTGACGAGGCTGTGCTCCCAATAAATAAATGAATAAATAAATAAATAAATTAATAATATCCATACGTATATATATATATATATATATATATATATATATATATATATATATATATATATATATATATATATATTCATACATATTCGCCATTTCCCGCGTCAGCGAGGTAGCGTTAAGAACAGAGGACCGAGCCATGAGAGGGAATGTCCTCGCTTCCCCCCCAACACACACCTCCCTGGCGGCCGGCCGGCCAGGGAGCACCAAAAAGACACAACTCTCGAACCCAGATGACCGACCGCCAGTACACAAGATTGTTTGCTCGCTCCTCGTTAGGGACAGCCCTAATTGTTTATATCTCCCACACACAGCAAATGGTAATTGGGGCAATCCTGACCTACCCCCCCCCCCACATGCGTCTACCTCTAAAGGAGCGGTCGTTAAACTGGTTTTTCTGGCAAATTCGTCTACTCTCTCTCTCTCTCTCTCTCTCTCTCTCTCTCTCTCTCTCTCTCTCTCTCTCTCTCTCTCTCTCTCTCTCACGTACTTTATCTCGCGTGATTCTACTTTGATACTCATGTGTGTGTGTGTGTGTGTGTGTGTGTGTGTGTGTGAGGGGGGAGGGAGTGAGTGAGGAGGAGGGAACAGCGCCGCCGCCCATCCAGTCGAAGGACGCGTCCGGCATCGAATCCCGTGATCTCTACAACGCGTAGCTTGGCTTGAAGGGCTCCAACCATCGACCCTACAGTGAAAATGGGCCTTAACAGTGACGCCTCCACACGTCGATAGCAGTCACTGCTGATCCACAGAGATACAACACTGCTGGGTGTATCTGCACAGCAGGGTGCAATGTGCAGTGAAGTCCATTGATAATCCACTTCGTTCGAAAAGTAATGCCATTATCAATTTTTTTTTTCTTTTTCTCTGTCCACTAATCTCTCATGCTCTCTCTAACAACCTCGTTACGATCAACCAGGTCGTTTGAAACTCTAATGACCTCCAATGAAAAGTGGAAGTGAATGACGGATAATGAAAGGGGAATTTTTCATAAAAATTTTTCATCATTCATTCACCTCTCTCTCTCTCTCTCTCTCTCTCTCTCTCTCTCTCTCTCTCTCCCCCTCTTTATCGCACCCATATACCAAACGTTACGAAACAATCGTGCTATATAAACTAGTACCGGTGTGTATATTCGAAGTCACCCATCACGAGGAGAGCAGAGACGCCAATGTGATTTGACTTTGAAGACATGATAAGTGTATTGTGAATACATTTCAAAGATTTTTGTTAGAAATTTTGATCAATTGTATCAAAACATTCTTCTTATTTTGGAAAACTCTACAGAGTTAGTGATTATATATATATAAATAAATACATACATATATATATATATATATATATATATATATATATATATATATATATATATATATATATATGCGTGTATGGGCGTTTATATATATGTGTATTCATGAGTGGATGGGCCATTCTTCGTCTGTTTCCTGGCGTTACCTCGCTGACGCGGGGAACGGTGATCAATTGTAACATATATATCGCAAGTTTTACCAAATGGCATCCTAGCTACGTCTCTTCGATGTATATAAACTGACTTACATTTCTCTCTTGTGTTTTCCGTGATGATGTGATTATTACACGAAAATGCACTTGGAAACTTATCGTGTTTCATTTTCCCCGTGGACTCATAGGAATATATATATATATATATATATATATATATATATATATATATATATATATATATATATATATATATAAGGGTGGGATGGGGATCAGGGAAAAGCCCTCACGAACGTAACCTGAACCCGCTCTTAATTACGGTCAACAATCGCCAATACCAACACGAAAGACAAAGAAAACGACCACATTAACAGAGAAAACTGTGGTCGAGCCTTCAGTTATGACCATGGACTGCAGAAAAAAAAATATAAATAAATACACTGGCCAAATATGCCGCTGGTTTCTTATACACACGCCGCCCACGCCCGCCCGCGCGCTGCTGAAAAAAAAAAATTATCTTCCTCACTTTTGCCCTCACACACGCCTCACAACACACACGCCCCTTGCCCTGGCCAAACCTGGCAATCAAACGACAGTACGTAGGCAAACTGACCATGTTGGTTTAAGTGGCTTTACAAACGAAAATCAAATTGAAATACTACGATAAAAAAAAGAGGTTAAATCGCTTTATTTATAGTTAGGTTTCCTGAACAGTATTACGGAGAGACTCAATTTGCTTCGTTCGTTTCTTTACCGGTTAATACATATATCTAATCTTGTTCATAGGCCTTTCTTATTTTACGGTGTTTTAATCACTTCATTATGCAAAATGTCACATTTAGTACATTCCCTGCAACCACAAGGTGTCATGCATTCACACTCGGTCTCCCACTCACAAAACACTGTCGACAATGCTACACAGAAGTAGATGCCACGAATAGACAAAAAAAAAAAAAAATGTTCAGTGGGAAAGTCTGGTGACGTAAGTAGATACAGTACATTATCGTACATCACTGGCTGCGGCTACTGCACAGAGTCTCGTTCACGATCCTACAGAAATGTCGTTTGTATCCGGGAGTTCACAGCCGCCGGCGAGGTATGTACTGGTGGTTCTTGTACCTACAGGAGGTAGATATACATACTACGTACCCACAGGAGGTGCCTTACACCCACTACTTACCCACAGGAGGTGCCTAACACCCACTACGTACCTACAAGAGGTGCCTAATACACACTACGTACCTACAGGAGGTGCCTAACACCCACTACGTACCTACAGGAGGTGCCTAATACACACTACGTACCCACAGAAGGTGCCTAACACCCACTATGTACCCACAGGAGGTGCCTTACACCCACTACGTACCCACAGGAGGTGCCTAACACCCACTATGTACCCACAGGAGGTGCCTAACACCCACTACGTACCCACAGGAGGTGCCTATCACCCACTACGTACCCAGAGGAGACGCCTAACATCCACTACGTACCCAGAGGAGGTGCCTAACACCCACTACGTACCCAGAGGAGGTGCCTAACACCCACTACGTACCCAGAGGAGATGCCTAATACCCACTCAAAACGCATCCTCCACTACATTTGCAACGGCAAATCTCGCGAGCATGTTACTGAATACATAATGACACCGAAACACTACAATAACCACATATAACAGAAGCCATGTCCACAGGAGAATGAATGTATATATATACATACTTCTTTCATAACTCATCGAGGTACAGGGCAAACAAGTCTCTTACAATTGTTCTTAAAACACACTCGAGATGACCCCCCCCCCCCCCCACCCAATTGTCTAAAGTGACTCTCCCAGGGTCAGAGACCTGACCCACCGAGTTTGACCCCCTATCGACCAAACTACCCAGCACGAATCTTCCGAGGGAACGTGGTCCACAGATCGAAATACCACCAATGTTACCGCTATGATCTACAATACATCAAGACGTGGACACCCAGCTCCTGTTCTGTTCTTCTTATATTGTGTTGTGTCGCTCTAAACCAGTCTGACTGAAGATGGGCAAGATTTGTGTGCGGAAACGTCTCAAATATTTCAAGAATAAAGTGAAAATGAATATAAGACGTTTGATTAACAATGACGAAGTAAATCGTGGAGATGAAGAAAGATAGCTCATCTTTAATATGTTAAATATGCACCGGTCTTCAACAAACAGTATATCATTCATATATATATATATATATATATATATATATATATATATATATATATATATATGTGTGTGTGTGTGTGTGTGTGTGTGTGTGTGTGTGTGTGTGTGTGTTCGTTTATACATTTATATATGCACAATGTCTGTGAGCATTACATATACATGGTAATATATTCAGTTTCACCTAGTAACTCCCCAGTACTCAATCAACTGAAAGAGTTAAGAGAGTTTAACTAATTTAACCTAACTGGATCGAAGCGTTACGTGCCATGACAGACACACTGTCAAACTCTGGAGGATCGGCTCGGGTTAGGATGTTGGGTTTGGGCATGGCAGTGGTATTAGAATCCATTTCACACTGCTGTAACCCAAACGAAGAGGCGTACTCCGGGAGCCAAGTGTGGGTTCCACGTTTGTGCTGCTGTAGGGAACTCGAGGTTGTCCTGTAGTCTGTCTATGCAATGCCTTCCACCTTCTTGCCATTATGTTCTGGGGTTCTTTCTCTTAGACATGTACCAGTATATCTTCCAAGCCACAGACGCTGTTCCTCAGCAATCTGGACATACTCTTCACAGACGACGAATCGCACCGCCGTAATTCACGTACATCTTCAGTATCGTTGGAGGTGACGTAAAGGTATAGGGAAGAAGGGATCAAATTCCTATGAGAAGGATCGTAACCTCCTTTACCAGATGTAGTCTTTGTTTTCCCCGGGAGGGTGCCAGAGTCTGTATCTACCTCGTCTGGGTTTGCTTTACCTTGTGCAACCCACTTAACAATAGGGGCTTATCCTTAAAAAATCGTCCAATAATATAAAAACCAAGAGTTTTACAGATATTTTTTTTTTCTGGTACATCACAGTCTTACAGCCCGTCATTGGGTTTGATTCCCTCTGTCATATTTCGAACTTGTTTGTTTTCATTGTCTAGTCTCCTTCAAAGCTGTTGGCTGAGTCGTGGCGTCTCAAACTGAAGGAGTACGTGGGTGGTAAATACAGGAGAGCGAGCTGCAGGAGACGACATACTGCTTGTGTAGTGGTGTTAGGATAGAAAAAATGATGTCCATGTTCATGGTCCTGGCTGGAGAAGGGGAACCTGCTCTACACACGTTCTTAAATGAGATCTTAACAAAGTAGCAGAACATCGGGTGAATGAGAGATGAAATTCAACACAGACTTAAAGTCAGGTTATACACTTCTGGAGACGACACTTCTGGAGACGAGAATGCTAGAAAAAGCCGATCAAAATGTACAGATAATCCTCTTGTCTATAGGAAGAAAGGGGTGTTGAAATCGTTATCAATAATAGTTTGAAGTATACGAAACGGTATACAGCAGCAGCACGGAATGAAGCTAACCACCTTGTGAGCTCGGGCTTCATAGTAAGGAATACTGGCCATAAAGCGTGAGAGATTATTGATAATTTGAAGAACAGACTTGATCAATATTACGCTTCAAGTCCACAACTGACATTAATTACATTTCCTTAGTTACATTGACAGCTTACAGGTTATTCTCTTTGCATTATCTGCATAAGTTATCTTACGAAGGTTAATCCTCGTTTTCTCTTGCGAAACGTAGACCACGGTAACGTAAAAACAAAGCTCTCAAAATTGAGGGTTAAATTCGAACATTACGTATTACGGTTTTTTGATTTTCGAAATATAACATAATGCAGTTACTTCAGACAAATGGAAATCAAATTTCACACTAAAAGATGTAGTATTTACATGAGGAAAATTCATTGGTGAATGAACGTTTGAAGTTTTGGAACAAAGTGGCGTTTTTCTTTTTTTTTTTTTCTTAATTCAAAGAATATAAACACTTCAAAAATTGGCTACACATATCATTCACTAGTTCAGTATGCTATCAAATGAATTATATATATATATATATATATATATATATATATATATATATATATATATATATATATATATATATATATATATAAAATAATATAAAAATAAATAATATCTTTCTTCGAAATGAAGAAGAAGACGAAGTGAACCACAGTAGTAAGAGAGAGAAGGAACCCTTCCGCCGCTTAGGACTAGAAGGAGGAGTCTATCCCGCCTGGGGAAAGCTCCGGCTCCGTCTCACCGAGTAAGTAGAGAAACGATCAAAATAGTGGTATTTCACTACTGGCCACACCAATGGCCTCCCACTTATGCTATACCTATGATGTCTCTCTACAATATCAGGCTAGAGTCAAGCTCAACAGGGTCTTCTTTCCCCTGGGGATAGGGGATTAAGAATACTTCCCACGTATTCCCTGCGTGTCGTAGAAGGCGACTAAAAGGGGAGGGAGCGGGGGGCTGGAAATCCTCCCTTCTCGTTTTTTTTTTTTTTCCAAAAGAAGGAACAGAGGGGGCCAGGTGAGGATATTCCAAAAAAGGCCCAGTCCTCTGTTCTTAACGCTACCTCGCTAACGCGGGAAATGGCGAAGTTTAAAAAAAAAAAAAAGAATATATATATATATATATATATATATATATATATATATATATATATATATATATATATATATGACCCAAAGAATGTACTGTAGATCAGCAGACGGTAGGACAGTGCGGTAAGATTTTATAGCAAAATTTTTCTCCATCGTTCTATCCTGTTGAATTTCATGCAGGCTTACTTCACAGTCCCATCTCTCTCTCTCTCTCTCTCTCTCTCTCTCTCTCTCTCTCTCTCTCGTCACATGCTATCTTCAACTCAGTCACTCGCCCCTTTCAAACCTAGATATGGGTGGGTGTGTGTGTGTGTGTGTGTGTGTGTGTGTGTGTGTGTGTGTGTGTGTGTGTGTGTGTGTAATGAATGGGACCTATCTAATAGAGGATCGCCTAACCTCGCAAACATCACCCCACTTAATCTTGATGTAATGAAAGGATTCCCTCTTGTTTACTCCAGGTCACTCTGTATGACCCAGTTTTCCCTCCAACGCTTGGAGAGGCTGATGATCGCCCGTCGAACAGTGGACAGGAGGCTGGGAGAGCTCTACTTTGGAAGATGTGGATGATAAAGGCAGCGGGCGGGAAGAGTCGAATTGTAAATGATGGAATGTGAATAGTGTAAGATGACATGCAGCGTTGAGAGGGGGGGGGGGGGATTTGAGCATCTAGTGTCAAACGGGTGTGATGTGATACACTGGAGTGGCCTAAAGTCAGCCATATGGTGGGTAAGGGGGATAAGGTCCTGGGTGCTTTAGGTGTGTGTGGAAAGAAAGGTCACTGACTGTGAGGGCAAAGATGGGTATGTTTGATGGTACAGCAGTCCCAGTCTGGTGTGGATGCGTGGCGTGGGCCCCTCTGATGTAAGGCTATAACGTGAGGAGGGATGATCGATATAGAAATGATATGGTAAGAGAAAGGTGTGGTGGTATGAAGAATATGGAGAGGATGAGTGAAGAGAGGTTAAGAAAGAGGGCACACATATACAAAGGTCAGATTATACAAAGCAACTGAGACTATACTGAGAGGCAGTTTGTAATATGGTGGACCATAGATGTAAGGCGTATTTACTAGCATCATCCATAGATCACAAGATCCTGCATCCCGTCTCTAACGAAACAGGGCCAAAAAACTTCTTCACTCCAGCCTTCCTCCCGACCTTCTCCCGTTGAGTTCAGGTATGCACAGAGCGGACAACCACCCATGCGATGGCACTGTGAATACACGAACCTGATTTACAACACCAGGTTAAAGAGGGAAATCCTGAACCCTCTGGGTACAGGAGAATGATCGAACCCTTGATTATATGAGGTGTCCGTTGGTGGGTTAAGAAGAGGAGAGGCTAGACCAGATGGAGTGGCACAGGAAGCTTTCGAACCAGTCCAGTACAACCACCACACTGTATGGATTTTACCCCAAGAGGGCACAAGGAATGCACCGAAGACTATATGAAGCAGAGGTTCGCAGAAGACACATCGAAGCAACACAGTCGGTGCACAGAAGACACATCGAAGCAACACAGTCGGTTCACAGAAGACACATCGAAGCAACACAGTCGGTTCACAGAAGACACATCGAAGCAACACAGTCGGTTCACAGAAGACACATCGAAGCAACACAGTCGGTTCACAGAAGACACGTCGAAGCAACACAGTCGGTTCACAGAAGACACATCGAAGCAACACAGTCGGTTCACAGAAGACACATCGAAGCAACACAGTCGGTTCACAGAAGACACTTCGAAGCAACACAGTCGGTTCACAGAAGACACATCGAAGCAACACAGTCCAACAGCAATACCTCAGCTATGGTTCCAGGTTCAACTGAGACGTGTGGGCGTTGAGGCGAGCGATGAAAAGACGCGTGTGTTGTATTCACGGACCTCCTGCGGCTTTCCCGTCTCCACTGCTTGAGCTGGACGCCACAGATATCGACAGTCGAGATGGGTGGGGCCCAGGAGAGGTGGAGAGGCACAACATCATCGGGGAATACTGACGCTCGCGCTGCGCTTAGCGGGAGGCGGCGACAAATTGAACTCATCACAGCCGCTGGTCAGAGAAACCCAAGGATCGGGCCCGCGCTGATTTCCCGCTCCACGCCACCAGACAATATCTGCGAGCTGGGGACCTGCTCAATATTGGCACTCGTGGGAAGAAAACGAGCCGATCAGCAGGCAAAGGCGACTGTGACTACCCACACTGATGCTCGTTAACCAAGCTCCACCCACCTCCTCCCTCCATGGCCTCCTCCTCCCGCCCACTCCCCACACGCCGATATTGAAGGCGGCGCCTCCCCCAAGATAAGGGAAGTGTCATCGCGACGAATGAAGGCAAGAACGGCGAAAGAATGAAGGAAAGAACGGCGACGAATGAAGGTAAGAACGGCGAACGAATGAAGGTAAGAACGGCGAACGAATGAAGGCAAGAACGGCGAACGAATGAGGGTAAGAACGGCGAACGAATGAAGGCAAGAACGGCGAACGAATGAAGATAAGAACGACGAACGAATGAAGGCAAGAACGGCGAACGAATGAAGTCAAGAACGGCGAACGAATGAAGGCAAGAACGGCGAACGAATGAAGGTAAGAACGGCGAACGAATGAAGGTAAGAACGGCGAACGAATGAAGGTAAGAACGGCGAACAAATGAGGGTAAGAACGGCGAACGAATGAAGGCAAGAACGGCGAACGAATGAAGGCAAGAACGGCGAACGAATGAAGGTAAGAACGGCGAACGAATGAAGGCAAGAACGGCGAACGAATGAAGGCAAGAACAGCGAACGAATGAAGGCAGGAACGGCGAACGAATGAAGGCAGGAATGGCGAACGAATGAAGGCAAGAACGACAAACAAATGAAGGTAAGAACGTCGAAAGAATGAAGGCAAGAACGGCGAACGAATGAAGGCAAGAACGGCGAACGAATGAAGGCAAGAACGGCGAACGAATGAAGGCAAGAACAGCGAACGAATGAAGGCAAGAACGGCGAACGAATGAAGGTAAGAACGGCGGACGAATGGAGGCAAGAACGGCGAACGAATGAAGGCAAGAACGGCGAACGAATGAAGTCAAGAACGGCGAACGAATGAAGGTAAGAACGGTGACGAATGAAGGCTAGAACGGCGAACGAATGAAGGCAAGAACGGCGACGAATGAAGGCAGATTGAAAGAAAATGAGATACGTTTCAGAGAGGGAATATGTACAGTACTACACATTATGATACATGACGGGAGATACAGCATCAGGCCGCTGTGATACATGAATATGCCACAGCAGGCTACTGTGATACATAATACAACAGCAGGCCAGGCCAGTGGGGTACAGGACAACAGTAGGACACTGTGATACATAATACAACAGCAGGCTACTGTGATACATAATACAACAGCAGGCCAGGCCAGTGGGGTACAGGACAACAGTAGGCCACTGTGATACATCATACAACAGCAGGCCAGGCCAGTGGGGTACAGGACAATGGCAGGCCACTGTGATACATGATACAACAGCAGGCCAAGCCAGTGGGGTACAGGAAAACAGCAGGCCAGGCCAGTGGGGTACAGGACAACAGCAGGCCACTGTGATAACAGAATACAACACCAGGTCGCTATGATACATGACAGAATACAACACCAGACCCCAGACGATACATGACAGAACACAATAGCAGGCCACAGAGATAGAATGCAGAAAATTTAATACAACAGCACCAGACATCTTTGATACAACGAATCGTACAATACAACAGCAGATAGCTTTGATACAACGAATCATACAATACAACAGCAGACATCTTTGATACAATGAATCATACAACAGCAGACATCTTTGATACAACGAATCATACAATACAACAGCAGACATCTTTGATACAATGAATCATACAACAGCAGACATCTTTGATACAATGAATCATACAATACAACAGCAGACATCTTTGATACAATGAATCATACAACAGCAGACATCTTAGATACAATGAATCATACAACAGCAGACATCTTTGATACAATGAATCATACAACAGCAGACATCTTTGATACAATGAATCATACAATACAACAGCAGACATCTTTGATACAATGAATCATACAACAGCAGACATCTTAGATACAATGAATCATACAACAGCAGACATCTTTGATACAATGAATCATACAATATCAACGCAATTCTGGTCGGTGATAACACAAAAACCGACCTGTGTTATAACTACCTTCCAAAACCTTCCAGGCACAGCATATTTCCAGTCTCATTTCCTGGCTGTCTTCTTCCAAGATCTTATTTCAATTCCAGTTTCTCATCACAATTCCCCTTCCTTTTTCAAACCCAATTTCCTCGAATATTTCACTCACATATTTTGGTTTTAACTTCATAAAGAAATGTAATTTTTTTTTGGCAATGTCTTATCTAAATGTCATGAGGTTATGAGAAAATATCTATATTTTTTTCACCTATTACTAACGATTTCCTATATTCATGGACCCAATTTTTATTCTATGCATTAATAGGTCCCCTAGCAAGTAGCGTCGCTGATGTGTCATCGTTGGTAAAATGGTTTGTTGTGGTCGAACGGCAGCCAGCGAACCATTACAACTGTTTCTGTGGGCGAATGGCAGCCAGCGACCACAAATATTGTTGCTGTGGGCAAACGGCAGCCAGCGACCACGCAACTATTGCTGTGGGCGAACGGCTGGCTGCAAGCGACCATTACAAATGTTGCTGTTGTCGAACGGCAGCCAACGACCGTAGCAACTGTTGCTGCGGGCGAACGCCAGCCACAGACAACAAGGAATACCCTAACAGTAGAGTTATCAGATGGTCTAACATCACGAGTCTATCTCAGATCACATCTGCTGAGGGATGTGAGAGATGAAGTATATCTTCATGTATACTCCCTATCCGTCTATCTATCGACATGTGTATCTATCGATCTTCTTGCACGTCCTTCTATATAAACGAGTCTCTAAATACCTGTGCCTGTCTGTCTGTCTGTCTGTCTGTCTGTCTGTCTCTGTCTATATACACGTACATATACGTAAATGTGGAACGACGCAGTCACATGAAGGCCTCCCCCCCAAACAATCCATAAGCCACATATATTAATCGGAGTCACTGATCACACACTCACACACGCGCCGCACCTTGCGCGCGAAGCCCAATTAATCAAACGGGAAATCATGCGGATCTGCCCGCGGTACCAGAGGGCCACTTGTGTGGTGGCGAGTCGATGGGAAGAGGTGGCGAGAGCCGCGCATCACCGTCGATAATGTGAGGGATGCGCGCGAGTGGCCCTCAGTTCAACCTCGAGGGCAAACACTAGCCACCCGCTTGATCTGGCGTGAGCAATGAGCTGCAGGTTAATGTGGGTAGTCGAGGGCTAAGGCTTGGGCTACACTCGAACACGCACGCTCCATTATCCCGTTGGCCAGTGGGTGGGTGGTGGGACACACACGACACACACTCGCCCCCTGCTTCAAGAGCCACAAGCAGTGCTGAGGCTTCAAGAGCCACAAGCAGTGCTGAGGCTTCAGGAGCCACAAGCAGTGATGAGGCTTCAAGAGCCACAAGCAGTGCTGAGGCTTCAAGAGCCACAAGCAGTGCTGAGGCTTCAAGAGCCACAAGCAGTGCTGAGGCTTCAAGAGCCACAAGCAGTGCTGAGGCTTCAAGAGCCACAAGCAGTGCTGAGGATTCAAGAGCCACAAGAAGTGCTGAGGCTTCAAGAGCCACAAGCAGTGCTGAGGCTTCAGGAGCCACAAGCAGTGCTGAGGCTTCAAGAGCCATAAGCAGTGCTGAGGCTTCAAGAGCCACAAGCAGTGCTGAGGCTTCAAGAGCCACAAGCAGTGCTGAGGCTTCAAGAGCCACAAGCAGTGCTGAGGCTTCAAGAGCGACAAGCAGTGCTGAGGCTTCAAGAGCGACAAGCAGTGCTGAGGCTCCAAGAGGCATAAGCAGTGCTGAGCCTTCAAGAGCCACAAGCAGTGCTGAGGCACATAACCCTCCCTCTGTGCTTGCACGGCGGGAATGCATCGTATCTTCAATCTACCACATAAAAAAGCACACGTAGAAGAGTGTATGCAAGACCGTCTCTAGGTCGCCTTTACAAGTACTAAATCAAAAGGACGCAATACCCTATGACCATTCCATATCTCCGACCAGCACCTGCTTCTTCGTCCTGTCCGAGAAGTTCGAAAAGAAGCCATTGCACCTCCTCCGCCACCGTCACCTCCTGATACTTGATATCCCTAGTACCTACGTTTCATTTTCGAAAACCTCCATCCCATGTACATCCCCTCTTTTTTCCTGTTCAAGCCGCTACAATCATCAATATTTTGCCGCCAACAGCGGCTTGGTTCACTATGTACCCCATGCTAATCCTGTGAGCGGTAACACAATAGAATTACAAAGTCGGTACACAAAGGGGGTCATTGCCAGACCCCAGGGGACAGACAACGATGACAAAAGACTAATACAAAGTTGGTTCATTACGTAAGCGTGTTACACTCTTCGCGTTACAGTGTATGCACAAAATGTGGATACAGTTTCATAATTTCAGGGTTTTTTTTTTTATCATTACCGATAAACTGTGCCAATTCTATTATTTTCAGGAAGGTGTGTCCATTTCTCTGGCCACGCACTTTAACATTTACATGATCAATGTATTATACAGATGACCCAAGGCGCCTGTAGTACCTATAGTTAAGGACAAGTTTGTCAATGACACAGTCTTACGGTACACTGATCTTGCGTTTACCTGAACTCACATTTGATCCGGCACAGTTTATCGTGATGGAAAATGGATCCCCTCCTCTAGTGCCTGCTTACACTCGTCTGCTTGCTGTCGAAGATATTTCTTCAGCGGTTTTTCTACTGTTTCGTTGAATTTTTCTTTTCTAATTTCATTAATCACTTTACGTTCCTTGAGAATAATGTTGTCCATAACTTGTTCACGATATGAGAGGTGGTTCTCAGGTGGAGAGAGAGAGAAAGAGAGAGAGAGAGAGAGAGAGAGAGAGAGAGAGAGAGAGAGAGAGAGAGAGAGAGAGAGAGAGAGAGAGAGAGAGAGAGAGAGAGGCTATCCTTTCCCACGCCTTCCTAGTGATTACATCATTTTGGACTCTGGAAGTGATGTCAACACAGGGGACCGCTTGGAGGAAGTGGATAGGTCAGGTGTCTGCTGCCGCTGCTAGAGCCTTGGTCGCTAGGGTAGGAGGCAGCTTGGGGGCAGTCTGTATGCCACTCCCCGACTCTTTTAAAGTGCTTACAGGTCATGCATTTCTCTAAAACGAACTCACCTTGAGCCGAGTACAATTATAAATCCTCGTGGGATATCGACGTGTGGTGCCTTGGCTCACAGCAGTTGTTCGAGATAGGGCTCCGCCTCTTAAAAGGCTCTGTGGCACAAGCCCCGTCTCGGAGTGCTGTATGTGTCTGAGGGACATGGCTGGTGGTACCAGGGCCCGTGAGGCTGTCGGGTGAGGACCTTCTCTACCGCTCTAGTCGGCTATAAATGTTTCCTTGCCTAGTGATCGCGTCAACATTCTATAGTGTTCATTCTCTTCATGGACTGTGGGGAGGAGGTGGGTCTTGGAAGTGACGAAGTGCCAAGATGATGACTGCAATCTTGCTGGGGTTGTGGAGAGTCTACTGACGGAGGTGACTCCATTCCTATGCCTTCGGTGGCGCTGCTGGGTGACATCTACTACGAACTGTCGATCATGTTTCAAAGGAGACACGGTCGTGAGTGGCAGTCGAGAACCCAAAATTCACCTCCCTGAACCTTTCAGGGATTAGTGAAGCAGCGGCTTTGGTCGTCGGTGGGTATATAACCTCCTTCTCTTGCCTTGGATTTCGGGGAGGCCTTCGACAGGAGAGAATGTTCCGAATCCACTATAGAAACATCTGGTGCCTTCACAAGGATGTTATTCAGATCATAATACACGTCGCTGGGTTTTCTTTCCAAGTGGAGGCAACACTACCGTGTTCTCTTGGTGGTGCCTCGTCTGGTACAGGAGAAAGAGGAGCTTGACCCGTGACAGAAAATGAGTGTTTGTGGTCGAACTCGCATGGGAGGTGTGGCACAACTCCCTCCCATACGGGGAGGCCTGTATGGGGTGAGTAGAGGCGCCCGTGACTCTGGAATCAAGTACGGTTAATACAGATGCCATCCATCGTCACACACACCCCCCAGCCGTGGGGTAAAGGAAGGGAAACCTAACCCTGTGGTTAAGCTACTAAACACTCACACACACCCAGGCTGAAGCTGCAGGAGGGAGGGGACTCTGACGAGGGCAGCACAACACGGCAAAGGGAGATGGAAGTGAGGTTGCATTTAGCGCCGTCGTCCCTCACTTTCCTCAAACGTGTGCACGCGAGTCAGGATAAAGCTGCCTGGGTGTCACAAAACTCCTTCCTGCCATACGGGTGAACCCCCACGGACGACGTGCTAAGAGCCAGGCAGGGAAATGCTGTCGTCTTGCCCCGCAGGACACAAACATGCAAGAAAACAGAGACGTCCTACCCCTACAGTGGCTGAGGGGCAACTGGAGCGAATGATATCAATAATCACAAGTCTGTCACTCCCTCAGTGTTTGTGTAAAGACTGTCTGCGTATCCCACTCCTTTTTTTTTTCATAACCCCACTGCCTATGTTGGATGTGTTCTCTATGCAGGCTTGCAGTCTTGGCTGCAGTTAGTTCAATAAACCGCTGATCATTATCAGTAATAGTAGTACCATTTTTATCATTATCGTCACCTCAAGTGTCAGAGAGAGGTGCGGTGGTAAACGCATTTACGTTGCCAGGTCCTACCACAGTATGTTGAAATGTGAAGGGTATACAGAGAGGATGAGTGAAGAGAGTGAAAAAGGGGATCTATATGTTAGATGTGTAGGATGCAATGGGCAAGGGGAATCCGCGGTGTATATAGAAGGATGGGGGAAAGGAGGCTTTGAGGTATCAGGGGCCTTAACATTCAGGAGGGTGAAGGGCGTGCACTGGACAATGTCTGGAAGAGACGTAGTGTAAAGGAAGTAGCCGCGCTGTCACTGGGATAAACCAGGGAACAGGATAGCGGTCAAGATAAACCATTGGGATAGTCTGTAGGGCTTGGCTGTGAACGGCAGACTTTGGTTTCGATACGCTGCACCTACGCGACAGTTAAGAGAAGACTGGATGAATGCAAACGAGGCCAATGTTCGTCTGCTCCTGGCGCTACCTGGGGAAAGCAAACTGGTTATAAAGACGATTACTGTCATCATCACTGCTACGCTGAGGTAATGTGAGCACTTGTATTCACGCGCGCCCTACATGAACTATCGCATTTCTCTTTATCTCTCTGCTCAACTTCACAAACGCACCAGCATTCATTTGTCGTCGCCCCGACACCGCTGGAAGGGAGGAGGAGGAGGAGGGAGAAGAAAAAAAATGTAATATCTGTCTCTGGCGAAGCACTGAGCCTTGGACTATTCCACTTGACAGAGTCTCGTGGAAGACTAATATTATGACAGGCCAGCCCAGCAGCGGCCAGATGTGTCGGCCGACATCTGCGCCACACACACACACACACACACACACACACAGTGAGTCTTGTAGTCGCAATCGTTCGTCGATACTTTGCGTCCTCAACACGGGTGAGGAGGGAGTGAGGGAGAGAGAGAGAGGGAGGGAGAGAGGAGGGGTCGTCTACTGAGCTGCTCGGGCCAACAGGCTCAGGGATCAGCAATGGTTCATGAGGACACTGGACGAGCGACGCGCTACGTGGTGGCCCCGGGGTGGAGGGCATCCCAGAATACACCACAGGGAGAGGATTTTACTCTTCGATTTCCTTTATCTCACGACAGAGGTCGTCCTAGCCACGGGCGCGCGAGGCACAGAGCGCTACGGGCGGACTGTGTACGTACGTGTGACGTGTCGAGACCCGAAAACTGAAGGACCCGACACCAAGTTTGGCCTCGCGGGTCCTCTGTGCAGGACACCCATGACAGAGCGAGGCTCAGCTCAGCCTGAGGCCTGGGAGGGATGCGCTCAAGGGGAGTTACGGACAGTGCCCAAGGGATGTTACGGACAGTGCCCAAGGGGAGTTACGGACAGTGCCCAAGGGGAGTTACGGTCAGCGCCCAGGGGGAGTTACAGACAGTGCCCAAGGGGAGTTACGGACAGCGCCCAAAGGGAGTTACGAACAGCGCCTAGGAGGAGTTACGGACAGTGTCAATGGGGAGTTACGGTCAGCGCCTAGGAGGAGTTATGGACAGTGCCCAAGGGGAGTTACGGTCAGCGCCCAGGGGGAGTTACGGACAGCGCCCAAGGGGAGTTACGGACAGTGCCAATTGGGAGTTACGGACACGAGATCCCGGGCAATGGTCGTGGTAAAGTTATAACGTATACATCTGGTGGAGATCATCATGTACGTTAGCCAAGTGATGTGAACTTCATAACCTGGAAGTAGACGATCAGTAACAGGATATGTCGTCGTCGCCAGTCGAAAATGTAGTCGTTCCAGATGCAACGCTTGTCACACACCCACACACACACCCACACACACCCACACACAAGACCCAGGGTCTCCTCCCCTTCTCCCACGTCAGGGTTAAACGCCACCAAGTCTTCCCTTCGTCTACGCTAACTCCAGCTCATAGTTCCAGTCCCTGGAAAAAACCTCCTCTTCCCCCCCTGTCTCCCTAGACGACTCCAGGACTGACTGACCAGGTTAGACAAGTCCAGAGACGGCGTGTGTGTGTGTGTGTGTGTGTGTGTGTGTGTGTGTCCTCCCTCCATAACATGGTGGGTCTTAATCCTCGTTGTTAAGACGTAACCATTGGCCCTCCCTGACGACCGCCTCACCTTCCAGCTGTCGCTATTCTGTTCGGAATTATAATGCCATTAACGTCGTCCTCGTCCACTTTAGCATTTTATCACAATAACTGTCCTTGTTATCATAATCTGTCATCATTATGGCTTGAACCAGGCCATTCGAAGCAGTCCAGGTAGACCATGGAATGATAGGGGACTGGTTTCTGTACGTCATACAGGACAATTATAAACAACAGAAGTGTGCAAATGAGGCCATTATTTTTTTTTTTTTTGGTCTGTTCTTGACGCGACCTCAATGAAGTGTGAAAGGAAATTTGGTACAACACAAACACCTTTAATTGTTTTCATTATTATCATTGATGTTTTTATTATTACTATTGATGTCAGCACTGCTACTGTACTAGTCCTGTATCTGAGGAGGCACGAGTCTCCTCAGAATACATGTGTAATCTCTCTTCGATAGATCTTTATACTGAAGATGGAGTCGTAACTGTCCATCGTGCTTGCCAGCATTGCTATCGCATTGCTTTGATAGCGGTCAATACCAGTGGTCGATGAACTTGAAATTTCTCACGTGAAATGGGCTAAACACCTGACTTCACGTGAAGTGTGCTGAACACTTAACCTCATGTGAAGTGTACTAAAAACCTGACTTCATGTGAAGTGTGCTAAACACTTGACCTCATGTGAAGTGTGCTAAACACCTGACTTCATGTGAAGTGTGCTGAACACCTGACCTCATGGGAAGTGTGCTAAACACCTGACTTCATGTGAAGTGTTCTAAACACCTGACCTAATGTGCAGCGTGCTAAACACCTGAGCTCATGTGGAGTGCTAAACACCTGACCTCATGAGAAGTGTGCTAAATACCTGACCTCATGTAAAGTGTACTACACACCTAACCTTACGTGAAGTGTGCTACACACCTGACCTCATGTGCAGTGCGCTACACACCTGACCTCATATGTAGCGCTACACACCTGACCTCATGTGTAGCGTTACACACCTGACTCATGTGCAGCGCTACACACCTGACCTCATGTGTAACGCTACACACCTGACCTCATGTGTAACGCTACACACCTGACTCATGCGCAGCGCTACACACCTGACCTCATGTGTAGCGCTACACACCTGACCTCATGTGTAGCGCTACACACCTGACGTCATATGCAGCGCTACACACCTGACCAGAGCATCGCAGGAGACTCAGTGAAGTTCAGCCTAGCTATGGTGGGAGTCCGGTGGCACCCGACCTTCTTGTTGTCATGGTGGCAGGAGCCGAGAAAGGAAATGCTCACGCGATGCTCCGCTGCAGGAGACTCAGCACACAGCTCTGGCATTTCCTCGTCATTCGGATAGATTAGAGAAGAAAAACAACGCCTGAGTAGAGAGAGAGAGAGAGAGAGAGAGAGAGAGAGAGAGAAAGAAAACGGTCGAAATTCCCTTCAGATCTGACGTAGTTCTGATATGTTTTCTCACTACGCAACAACCAGACGTAACAAGAGAATATAACGAAGGAAATATCACGTTGGATGGCGCGCGTGCGCTGCTGCTGTATTCCTGACCACCAGGCAATGAATGGTTCCCAGTCCTTTTCTTTGCTTCTCCGACGACCCAAATCAACTTCTCCACAAGTCACTCCAACCTCAGCCCTAAAATATAGACGATCAAAACCCAGTAAATCAGGGGTAAAGTGAGGGAGCTGGGGGTTACAGTATACATATCAAATGCCTCGTATGACAATATGTACGCGTAAGAAAAGCGCCAAGGCATCGCCATTGTTCGACGTGGGTTTCAAGTCAGCCAAAGATCGCATTGTATTTCGCGGACGTCGCGGTATGCGCTCGTATGCAAAAGTATGCGGACAGAAGTTATGCTTCGGTTTATCGCTACGTCGGCTGTTCTCCAGTCGCTCCCATGGCCATTACTAGCAAGTCATGAGCATTGACTGAGTATATAGACGGCGGGACGCAAGACATATGCAAAATATACGTCATGATCATTGTATAATATACGTCAGAACACGGCAACGTACGTGTTGACAGCTTCTTCACGACATGGAAAAATGTTGTTCAGCAGTTCCTCAGGTTTTGCGAACCCCAGCTGGGGGGAGGAGGTGACCGAGACGAACTCTCTCTCAGAACACAACCATCCGGCGAGTGTTAAGTCAAGCCTCCGTCAGGAGTGTGGGTGACGGGGATGGGGCGCGCGTGACAAGGGTACAGCGCCTATCGGGTGGTTGTGCTCACCATGTGCCAGCCAGGGGCAGCAGAGGTAGTGTGAGACACACACACACACACACACACACACACACACGAGAGGAGCACCTCTCCTTCAACGTCCTGCTTCAGGTGCGTCTGTCCCTGGTCGGCCTCGTCCGTTGTGGTGTTCGAGCTGATCAGTATTTTGAAAATTTTTAGACCTCGGAGTCTCCATCTTCTTTTGTGATTAAAGATTTTTAAGGTCTCCAAGGCTTTCTTCATAAAGCTTATCTCTTGAGCGACAGAATTCATCTTGTTGCCTTCTTTGTATTCACTCTACTTTTCCTGCATTTTCAAATCAAGTTCGCTGGCCAAAGGTGAACATCGTCGGATTCCAAATGTAGTCTGACCAAGGCACTGTCATGGGCGAGTATTGTATCCTTTTATGGTTTACACTTCCAGTTGTGGAACTTACCATCCTGTTGGCTTTAATGACTAGAAGGCATCGTTTTCAATTTTCAAGTCATTATTTTTTTTTCAATTTTCAAGTCATTACTGATACTCACACCGATGTCTTTTGCCTCTCTTGCTTCTATTAAAATGGTTTGCTAAGCTTCCCATATTTGTGATTAATGGTGATTAATATCTTGTATCTCCTTTGTGAATTACTTCATATTCATCTACACCGAAATCCATTTGCCTTCTTTCCTTTACCACCGATTCCATCGCAATGTTCTAAATCACTCTGAATCTTTTAAGTCGTCTCTATATTATCTGTGATTTGTTCCCTTAATTCGTTTCATCGAAAAATGTCTAATACTCTACAAGTCAGTCCCAAGTTAAAGTCACAGATATGAATAGTGAACATTGGGGCCTATCTATGAATGAGCCTTCACGTACCCCAATTGCCATGTGACACCAAGTTGATGCTTCCCCATTTAATACCACCCACTGTCACTTGCCTGTGAGCTTGAGTAGTATTCATATATTGATTCGATTTCCTTATCCTGTGAGGTTTTATTTTTCCCTACCATGCTTTCATTTCAGGTTCTGTCGAGGTCTTTCTGAAAAGTCTGAGTATACAACATCAGAGGGTATACTGGACTCCCAGTTATCATATCTATACGACTTAGGAATTCGATAATATTCGTTAAACATGATGCTTCATCTCGAAATCCATGTTGGTGATCGGTTATCAGTCTATCTTCCAAGAATCGCCTCAAGTTTGTAAGAATCTTCCTAAGATCGAAGTGTGGATGTTAAGACGGTGCTTCGATGTGCATTTTCTAATCTCCTAAGATCGAAGTGTGGATGTTAGGACGGTGCTTCGATGTGCATTTTCTAATTTCCTAAGATCGAAGTGTGGATGTTAGGACGGTGCTTCGATGTGCATTTTCTAAAGTCCTGTTTAAGAGAACTGGCGTTACATTAGCAAGCTTCCAGTCATTTGGCAATTTCCCTTTCTGTAGGGATTTGTCGAATTGTTGGGTGAATCGACTAGCAATCAGCTGGCTTGCTTCGTTCAGTGTTCTGGGGAAGATATCGTCACGACCAGCTAGCTGCACTGTCCATATCTTAATTCTTCTGGACATCGAAGAACTTCGAAGTACTTGATGGCATTTTATAGTCAAGTCCAATTTCTCGTGTTCGGTATTCAGACATACGTCTTGGGTTTGTTGACAATCTGAAGACCTTTCGATATCAAACACTGAATCGGAAAACTCGTTTTTACGCCAATTCTTTCAAGTAGATTTGTGAAGTTGCCATATTCATTTGATAATGAACCATGAGTACCTTCGATATATTCTATTTTCCTGTCTCTAAAGTATCTAAAAAAGGGTTGACGATTTTTCTTCATGTTGAGAAATTATCCTAAGTCTTTCTTCTTTTTTTTTAACGTATCTGACTCTCTTCCCACAATATCTTTCCAATTGTTCATACAATTCATGGTCCTGTTGGCTGCTACTTGATTTACATACTGAACTTGCCTTTTCTCTTCATCCCTAATCGAGTCTTTAAGCTCTTCAGTCATCCAGACCTTCTGTTCCTCTCCTCCGCTACACCTTTCTATGAATGGACGCCAACTCCCTCAAGGGGAAACACAGACGTAGTTTATCCCCGTCTTTCTAACGGTGTCTACGTCCAGGATCCTAACCCAGTTTACGATACTGGTCGCATTTTGTTCGAAGTCTGCTCATTCAAATCTTGGTGTGAGGTTTTGTTCTCTTCGACATCGAACTGGTGGTTGGTTCACTGTTGAATCATTAGGCATGATCGCTGTTTCCTGACTTTTCACTGACCTCACAGGCGCAAAGCAGATCTCTCTCTCTCTCTGTCTCTCAGTGGATATCATTAAATCTAAAATGTCACTGTATGTCGCTGGGTCACGGATCATTTGATGTAGTATTCAGGTCAATCACTTCGTTACAGAGGTGGGTGTGAGGAGGTTGTGGCTCAGAGCGACAGTGGGAGTATGGGCGTGGGTATGGGGCGTGGGCGTAGATATGGATGTGGGTGAAGGCATGGGCGTGGGTGAGGGGTATGGATGAAGGTGTGGATGTAGGTGATGGGTCCAAGTATACAAGGGCCGTGGTAATAGGCATACGGGGGATGGCTGGCACCTGGTGACTTGCCCCACACACACACACACACACACACACACACACACACACAAACGTCCCATCACCCGTTCTCTATAATTCGGGCTAAACGATTCTCATCCAGGTATAACGAATATTAAAATCCCCATCATCAAACAGCCATGGCTGGGGTGGATGCGACAGATCTAAGGGCACAGAGCCCCAATGCGACAGGACATGACTGATCTTAAAAAAAAGGCATCAGTTCCAGATGATCTCTCTCTCTCTCTCTCTCTCTCTCTCTCTCTCTCTCTCTCTCTCTCTCTCTCTCTCTCTCTCTCTCTCTCTCCACACACACACACACTTCAATGGCGTTTCACAAGTCTGATTTACGCGGGGGGGCGGGCAGATATTGCTGGTCGTCCCTCCCTCCACCTCACCTCACCTGCCTGGGGGACATAATTAACCCGGCCCGGGCAATCACTCCGCGTAAAGACCTGGAAAACTATATACTCTCACAATGGTCCATCATCGTGGCTCACACGGCGCCCTCTCTCTCTCTCTCTCTCTCTCTCTCTCTCTCTCTCTCTCTCTCTCTCCACACACACACACACTTCAATGGCGTTTCAGCGTGAGGTCACCTGGTCCGTGAAATGTGTCCTCCTCTTGTGCTTATGAAGCAGCCGTTTGATTTGATCCACGTCACGTCATTTGTGTGACCCGACAGAGAGGGAACCTGCCAGCACTTGATCGGCGCCTGCCTTGTCCTCCTGCGTCGGGCGATAGAGACCTTCTTTCAATCGTACACGGGCGATAGAGACCTTCTTTCAATCGTACACGGGCGATAGAGACCTTCTTTCAATCGTACACGGGCGATAGAGACCTTCTTTCAATCGTACACGGGCGATAGAGACCTTCTTTCAATCGTACAAAGAAAAATCGTGAATTATTTCCATGGCGTTCTGTAAAGAGGTTCGGTGGATGTCGTGGTCCACTCGGGAAGAGAGATTCCACCGTGTCGATGCGGTAGTGGAGGTAGGTACTCAAGCTCGTCCTCTAGATCTCCGGCCATCCAAGGTCGTCCTTCTGATTCCTGGCCACCCAAGGGCGTCCTCCTGATCACTGGCCATCCAAGGTCGTCCTCCAGATCTCTGACCACCCTATTTCGTCTTCCAAATACCTGACCACCCAAGGTCGTCCTCCAGGTTCCTGAACACCCAAGGTCGTCCTCCTGATCTCTGACCACCCATGGTCGTCCTCCAGATCCCTGAAGGCCCAAGGTCGTCCTCCAGATCCCTGAACGCCCAAGGTCGCCCTCTAGATCCCAAACCACCCAAGGTCACCTTTCTAGATCCCTGACCACCCAAGGTCGTCCTCCTGACCCCTAACCGCCCAAGGTCGTCCTCTAGATCCCAAACCACCCAAGGTCACCCTTCTAGATCACTGACCATCCAAGGTCGTCCTCCAGATCCCTGGCCACCCAAAGTCGTCCTCCTGATCCCTAACCATCTAAGGTCGTCCTCCAGATCACTGGCCATCCTCCTGACCCCTATCCCGGGAACATGATGTGTGCTGCCTACTGTCGGTCAGTTCTGATAGGTCACAGGGAATAACATACACATATATATATCCGGCTGTGGATCATCACACATAGAAAACACATAACCTTCATCAGTCGCTGAGGTGAGCAGAGGATCATTTCATTAGCGTCCCTCTGCAGTGTTTGTCCGCCCTCAGGTGGGCGAGTATATCAAAGCAACTCCATCCCGCCATGACTATGTCTGATGTTTGTTTGTATACATACACATACGGGAATGGCAATTCGCTTCATCAATTCCCTCATTTAATCCCCCTCCCTCCCTCTTCCTCTGATGATGGAAGGGGGGTCGTCCCCGATCACCAACGCAATGCTCCAACGGCATAAGGGGGGGGAAAAAAGAAAGGAGGCTTGGGAGGACTGTGGAAGCGTGGTGGTGGTGGAGCCGTCATCCGCATTATATGATGAACGTTTTTGGTTCACCGACAACGCGCCATCACCGTCAGTCTTGGGGAGAGAGAGAGAGAGAGAGAGAGAGGCGCTCGTGCATCGGCCTGGCGGCCACCATGTCCATGAATGTACTGGCCGTGTACTCTCTCTCTCTCTCTCTCTCTCTCTCTCTCTCTCTCTCTCTCTCTCTATCTATCTATCTATCTATATATATATATATCTATCTATCTATCACACACACACACACACACACACACACACACACACACCTGTTGAAGAACAGCTGATCTTTGGCCCAACGATATTAGCAGCATTAAAGGATGCACTTGGGTAGGGTTACCCCCCTAACAACAGGGAACCAAATATGTACCAATGGACGCATTTAGGGTTGGGGGAGCGGGGTGAGAAGCGTATACGACCTTTGTGTGCCACCTATTCCAGCTCCTCGAGAAAGGACCGAGCTCCGACGACGACGACGACGACGACGACGAGGAACTGCCTTAGGTTGATCGGCAGAACTAACTCCTCCCGACGGGGATCGCCTGGACATACACAGCGGCCATCCTCAACCTGAGCGACACAGCGGCCATCCTCAACCTGGGCGACACAGCGGCCATCCTCAACCTGGGCGACACAGTGGCCATCCTCAACCTGGGCGACACAGCGGCCATCCTCAACCTGAGCGACACAGCGGCCATCCTCAACCTGGACGACGCAGCGGCCATCCTCAACCTGGACGACGCAGCGGCCATCCTCAACCTGGGCGACGCAGCGGTCATCCTCAACCTGGGCGACGCAGCGGTCATCCTCAACCTGGGCGACACAGCGGACATCCTCAACCTGGGCGACGCAGCGGTCATCCTCAACCTGGGCGACACAGCGGCCATCCTCAACCTGGGCGACACAGTGGCCATCCTCAACCTGGGCGACACAGCGGACATCCTCAACCTGGGCGACACAGCGGCCATCCTCAACCTGGGCGACGCAGCGGTCATCCTCAACCTGGGCGACGCAGCGGTCATCCTCAACCTGGGCGACACAGCGGCCATCCTCAACCTGGGCGACACAGCGGACATCCTCAACCTGGGCGACACAGCGGACATCCTCAACCTGGGCGACGTGTAACGTGATCCTCTGTGTCACTAGACCAAAGTGACACCCGTGATAAGTTCCACGATGATGTGACACACTGTGCAGCACCCTGAGTGTCTGCCAGCGTGAGGTGGGTGGTAGTGGCGGTGGTGGGTCCCCACCAGTGTGTCAGCGTGAGGTAGGTGGGTGGTAGTGGTGGATCCCCACCAGTGTGTCAGCGTGAGGTAGGTGGATGGCAGTGGTGGGTCCCCACCAGTGCGTCAGGGTGTGGTGGGTGATGGTGGTGTTGGCGGGTCCACTGTAGGAGCCAGGTGGGTGTGACGCCACTCACCGGGGTACTGCTCCACCATCATCAGCCACGCCAGCACACACACCCTCAGTTGCGGGCGCCGATCCTTACCGAGAGCCAGGACATGACAAGAGACGAGGAAGAGTGTGTGTGTGTGTGTGTGTGTGTGTGTGTGTGTGTGTGTGTGTGTGTGTGTTCATAGTGATTCACAGTTCCCCGCGGAACGAGGTGTGGTGCCAGGGACAGACGAAGAAACAGCCTCATCTGTTCACATCTACTCTCCAGCTGTCATATGTCACGCACCGAAACCAAGGACTCCCATGCACAGCCCAGGCGCCCACAGAACTATCCATGGTTTCCCGCCACCACTTCATAAGCCTCGCCTTAGCTCAGCCTTGTGACATCCCGTCGCCCCTTACTTAACACATTCCTCTTAATTCTATTCCGCGCACGCCACTCACCCTCCAGCATGCGCAGGCTCCGATTACTTAAAGCCTCTCTTGCTCCATCCTTCCATCTTCTCGGTCTCATCTGTCCAAAGAGCAGCGTTCCCGGCTGAAGTCCTTCAACCTGGTTTCAGAACTGAAAGTTTAAGATCAGGTCACCCTGGGCGTCTTCCCTCGCCCATGAGGAACCAAATCATGACCTGATCTAACCTAACCTAACCTCACCCTTAGGCGCAGCGCGACCTCTCTTCAATTCTAGTACCATCTGTATCACCCAACCTCTGGACCTTCATTTCAAGTCCTTAATGCTACTTTTTAAGTCAGGAGACCAATACCTGGCAGGTGTATTCTAATTTTGGCCTCGTGTGTGTGTGTGTGTGTGTGTTATACCAATTCCTCCCCCACCCCCCCTCTCCTCCTCCTCTTCCCTTTAGTGTGCGTAGTTTACACAGCTCCAGCATTAGTGGGTGTCCGGAGGCCGCGGTGTAAGGTAATTACAACCGCTAATTAGCATCGGTAGTTCATATGTGGGTGGGCGGGAATATTGCCCCCCGGGTTATTAATAACCCCACATGACTACACGGCGGCCCAGGTTGTCATCATGACCCTGGTCATGATCTAAGAGTAATGACCTCTGGGACGGGACACTTCCTTCGTCCCACGGATCCCAGCACCTGAGGTCGTGGTGGTGGTGGTGGTGGTGGTTGTGGTGGTGGTGGTGGTGGTTGTGGTGGCGCTAATGGTGGTGGTTGTGGTGGTGGTGATGGTGGCTGTTGTTGTAGTGGTAGTGGTGGCGCTAATGGTGGTGGTTGTGGTGGTGGTGATGGTGGTGGTGGTTGTAGTGATGGTGGTGGTTGTAGTGGTAGTGGTAGTGGTTGTAGTGGTGGTGGTAGTGGTGGTGCTAATGGTGGTGATGGTGGTGATTATGGTGGAGGAGGTTGTGGTGGTGATGGTTTGTTGTAGTGGTAGTGGTGGTGTTAATGGTTGTGGTGGTAATGGTGGTGGGTGTGGTGGGGACAGTGCTTTGTGCTGTATCTCCTCCATCAGCTCCACTCTGCAATCAGATCCCGCCCTCATGTTTGCCTTCATTTCATGCAAATTGCCGGACACACACACACACACACACACACACACACACACACACACACACACACACACACGAGTGTAAAACTCCCTTGCCCCACAGTACAAACTGGTGATGAACGACACACACACTGCGTGAGTCAGGTCCACCATCCTCGCCACCGTCACCTCCTGCGAGCGCAATTCCTCGTCCCCGGGTTGCAGTTCGGCACCACGACCGCATCGAGCCCATCCGATCTCGTACAGACGACCTACGAGAACACACAGCCTCACCCCAAACAGTGTAAACGTCATTAGTCGTCGTGGACTGTGAGATTTCAGGAAAACATACTGTCCTGTTCTGGCATTTGCAAGGGACAAGAGAGAGGAAGAAATCAGTATAGCAGAATAGTGAGAGAGGAGCAGAGAATGAGATGATACTCTACAATGAATATTGTGGATAAGGCAAGCGATAAGACCAAACATTTCCGTATATTCATCCAGAGTAAACCATCTCTCAAAGAACGGCTACTAAGGCTAAGGGATTGAGAGGGGAAAAACATAGAGGATTATGTAGAAGTATGCGAAGAGCAGGACGATAAAGTTCGTTAGTGTCTTCACAGTGGATGCCACTGAGGCACCAACGCCAGTGGGATGCGATGGGGAGGAGGTCTTCAGAAAACATATCAATATCGAGATAAAACTGGGCACTTTAGAGATAGGACTCATATAAGCCTCTTTCGGTCTGGCTGAAATTTCTCCATTATGTGCTCCGCGAGTTTGCAGACACACCCGACAAGCCACTTGAAATGATTTTCAAGACGCCACGGCATGGAGGTAAAGTGCCACGGGAGTGGAGCAGAGCACACTACCTATCTTGAAGGAAGGAGACGGGAAAAATGACGATTATATCAACGCCACGGCAGGGAGGTAAAGTGCCACGGGAGTGGAGCAGAGCACACTACCTATCTTGAAGGAAGGAGACGGGAAAAATGACGATTATATCAAGACCGTTCTCAGTGAAGAGTGTGGCTACGTCAGAAACGGTTAAAAGGTAATGAGAAAACAAGTGAATGACTCCCTGCGTAGAAGAGACCTCCCGAGTGAGAGATGACAAACGAAAAGGAAGTCATTTGTTACAAACGTCTTAGGGAAGGAGTTCCGTCGTGAATAATAGGGAAGTCTGGCTGGACTGTAGGCATTTGGAGTGCCAGAAAGCATTTGACACCGGAACACACAGCAGGCTGGTAAATGAGCCGGATCTTCCAAGGTGGGATAAGCAGGAGACTCCTACGGTGCATGGAAAATTATGTTGGCGGAGGGGAAACAAAGGACGCATCTCAGAGGAGCCCCTCTCGAAATGGGTTGGCGGGTCACCACTGGTGTACCGCAAGGTCTTCTCCTGGGACCATCGCTCATGGCATGACTCAATACAATGAATGGACTTCGAGAGTGAGAGAACTTCACAAGTTTACAAGGGGACACAAGCAAACTCCAAAGTTGACGGTCTGATACAATGGGGGAAGAAAGTCAACCCGAATCATTGCAGAGTAATGAAGATGGAACACAGTCACAGCTGGCCTCGAGATCAGTATCATCCAGCAGGAAATGAGCTCCAGGAATCTGTGTATGTGTGCGAGAGAGAGAGAGAGAGAGAGAGAGAGAGAGAGAGAGAGAGAGAGAGAGAGAGAGAGAGAGAGAGAGAGAGAGAGACTTGGGAGTAGACACTGTCCCAATCCTGTTGTCAAAGCCCCACGTTAGAAAGATAACAAAGGAGATAAACTGTCCTCTGGCAAATACTAGAAGTCCACTAAAGTATAAGGACAAAGAAAAAAAATACAATCGGAAAATTAATCTCATCCTATAATCAACCAAAACTCGAATGTGCTTCACAAGTGTGTTCGCCGAAATCAAAGTAGCACAAAGAGCTGATAGAGGAGGTGTAGAGGAGGTTGACAAAGACGAGACCAGAACTGACAGAGCTGAATTATAGTGAAGCGTTTAGAGGCCATAGTGTCGTCCATCACGTAGAAAGAGAGAAAAGTAAGGGGTGACCTGATCACAACGCCCTTACATTTTTTTTTTTCGAACCAGTCTGATGACGCAACAGTGCACGAATTCTACGAAGGACACATAAATACAACCACTACAGGACATGACATGATAATCAAGCAGGAAACTTATTGGAAAAAATGCAAAAATGAAAATAAAAAAATACCTTTATCAAATACGGCTGGTGGAGGAATGGAATGAAGTGAGTGACGGGACTGTAAATACGTACAGAAATACGGAAGTTAAAACAGTTGTAGAACAGCAGTGAATATTCAAGAGATGAGGGTCCTACGAAAGTAGAACTTCCTCCCTGTAAAGTACAAATAAGCAATTACACATACACACACACACACACACACACACACACACACACACCAGCAAGCCCTTGTCACTAATGGAAAATCCAAGCTTAAACTCATTACATCTCTCCACTCACAATTACATCCTGAATATGTAATTGTGGTAATTGAAAAGGGGTCTTCTCAGAATGGGGCCCCCACGCATTGTATTAGAATAATGGCCCAGGTCAGTGATATTACACAACATGAGGTGCGGCAGGCGCAACACTCACAACACATGAGGTGCGGCAGACGCAACACTCACAACACATGAGGTGCGGTAGATGCAACAATCACAACACATGAGGTGCGGTAGATGCAACACTCACAACACATGAGGTGCGATAGACGCAACACTCACAACACATGAGGTGCGGCAGACGCAACACTCACAACACATGAGGTGCGGCAGACGCAACACCCACAACATATGGAGTACAGCACGGGACAACACAATACGCTCTCAACACCTGAGGTGTGTATAGCTCTCGACCAGACTGCGGCTCCCCACACCAGGTGCTGCGGGCTAGGTCGACACGCCAGGTGTATCAGGACTCGCACAGAGGCACTTGAAGGAGTACGGTCGAGGACGACATGAGGCACTTGAAGGAGTACGGTCGAGGACGACATGAGGCACTTGAAGGAGTATGATCGAGGACGACGAGGCACTTGAAGGTATACGGTCAAGGACGACATGAGGCACTTGAAGGAGTACGGTCGAGGACGACATAAGGCACTTGAAGGAATACGGTCGAGGACGACATGAGGCACTTGAAGGAGTACGGTCAAGGACGACATGAGGCACTTGAAGGAGTATGATCGAGGACGACGAGGCACTTGAAGGTATACGGTCAAGGACGACATGAGGCACTTGAAGGAGTACGGTCGAGGACGACATAAGGCACTTGAAGGAATACGGTCGAGGACGACATGAGGCACTTGAAGAAGTATGGTCGAGGACGACATGAGGCATTTGAAGGGGTACGGTCGAGGACGACATGAGGCACTGGAAGGAATACGGTCGAGGATGACATGAGGCACTTGAAGGAATATGGTCGAGGACGACATGAGGCACTTGAAGGAATAGGTTCGAGGACAACATGCGCTCAGGTACCACATCTAAGACTAAGGAGAGAGAGAGAGAGAGAGAGAGAGAGAGAGAGAGAGAGAGAGAGAGAGAGAGAGAGAGAGAGAGAGAGAGTGCTCCTCCCTCGTCCACCTGAAGACTCTGGCTCTTGGACGAGGTCCTCACCAACCACCTTCCCCACCTCCCTCCCTCCTACACCACCTCATGCAGTGTGTGTGTGGGAGCCGCCTCGCCTCACTGCCAAACATTGCATTTGTGGTTGGCTGTTTTGGGCTATAAACCTATCAACTACCACGGGTCGTTAAGGCCGCTAGCGTCTTTTAACACCTTCAGGTGATCAAGATACTTGTAAGCAACACATACAACCTCGCTACACATGTGGACCTTTTAGACCTTTTTGATACACATGTGGCCCTTTTAGACCTTTTTAATCCACATGTGGCCCTTGTAGACCACAGATACACATGTGGCCATTTTGTGTCGGGCTGGCCACCTAGTGTTGATTGGAAGTCAACCTACGATCCATAAAGAGCAAAATACTGTCACACGTTGATGGCAAATACTGAGCAGTAGTGTTGCGTACTCTGGACATCCCATTTGGTTAATACATCTAAAGCAACTGCTTGCTGCTGCTGCTGCTCCTGTTGCTGCTGTCATCATTCACTTGTTTACCAGCCCCGGGTACTCTTCCTAACCCGCCTCTACATGAGGTATGTCATGTCCTCCTCCTTCGCGTTCCTCAGGAAGAAAAAAAAAAAACCTTGACAGCTGGAGAACTGACGCTCGTGGGGGGTCACTCGCCATCAGCCCAAAGGACGCGAGACACTAGACCTTCATCATCTCAACGCAAATCGTCCGAGGAGCGGACACAGCTTGCTGCTGCTGTGGCAGCCTGCCTGCCTCAGGCTCACTTACTCTACGTACACTCAAGCTTGGACGAGTGTCTGTACTGTCATGCCCACGCCACTGCATGTAGGTTGATGAATGAAACTCGTCAACGAACCATTCAGTCGCCCGCACCCTGTCACGGGTCGAATGAGGTGTGGCCGCACCTTGCCCACATCCTGTCATGTGATGGATGAGGCGTGGCCACAGCTTGCCCGCACCCTGTCACGTGACGGGTTAGATGTGGACATGACCCACCCGCACCCTACAAGGAGGGTGGAGTGTGAAGTGGATAGTGGTGGCAGGTACCCTAGTATAAAGCCCCACCGGTACCAGGCTCCATAAACACCTGTTCTAAGACAGGAACTAAGAGGACCTCGTCTTCAGGAGTGTCTGGAGGGCACCGCTGCCCATCGTCGGGAGTGTCTGGAGGGCATCGCTGCCCGCCCTCACATCGGATCCTCACAGGCCAGACATAAACTGCTTCACACTGACGCACCAGACTCTTTGCCTTCCTCACAAAGGACTCAAGCTACGTGGAGTAACAGCACAGTGACGAACATCCGTGTTTATGGCGGCACGTACAAAACTCCACCACACAACACCATCACAAATCACAACATACTTCCACCCATACACTCGACATCATACACCAACCTTCACCACGACACACACACACATACCCAGCCGTGCTACTCCCCATGTGAGCCACTGTCAGCGAAGGCTACTTCACATACATTAGTGAGGCTCAGGTCATCTAAAATCGAGTCACTGGTCTTATAATGTCAAGTTCTTACGCTGTGGGAACTAGACAGATCCATAATGGACACCAGAACTCGGTTTATATAGAGCTGGACGTGTCGGTAGCACACGTGGATGCCTCGACAACCGGGCCAACACGGCCAGTCGCTGGTGCTGCCTCAAAGACCAGGTGTCTGGTGCTGCCTCAAAGACCAGGTGTACGTAGCAAAACCCAACGTGAAAAAGATCCCTAATAAACAAAGCAAGTTCCACTTGTGAAAAATAACGGAGGGTAGTTCAGATGAGTCGTGGGAACACTGCTGGTGCAAAAGGATGTAGGACATGGGGAGGGGTGCGAGCTACGGGAGTGCTCCTCTTGGTAGACATGGAGGAGGGAACGGGGGAGGACGATGGCCGGCTGGGAGACACGGAGGAGGGAAAGCGGGAGGAGGATGGCCGACCGGGAGACACGGAGGAGGGAATGCGAGAGGAGGATGGCCGGCCGGGAGACACGGAGGAGGGGAAAGCGGAAGGAGGAAGCCGGCAGGGAGACACGGAGGAGGGAAAGCGGGAGGAGGGTGGCCGGCCGGGCCCTCATACCGCCGGTAATAAGGCCAGTGAAGCATAATCTGGCGGGGTCGTGCTTGCCTGCCCCGACCCGGACCCCGCCCGATCAAAGGCAGCCACGCTGGACCCCGAGACAAGCGCCTGCCTCCTTTATGACCCTGCCCCCCCACACGACGGTAAATATGTATCTGTACGTACCAAGATTGCTGTGATGAGATACACCGACCGAAGAAGCATACCAAACCATCCTTCTATAACATATCATGGGGAATGATAATATCAATATGTAAATTCAACAAGGGTTCAACCTAAGCTATGGCAAAGCCTTAGAAACATTCTGTTTCTCTCGGTACTAGAAACATCATTACGCAGGACAGTAGAATGATCACAGGTGTGTAGAAAGTTCAAACACCTCGCTTGTGGATCGCGGAGCAGGTGATGGATGGCAAACATGGCATGTGGCTAGTACTCAGTGGGGAAACACCCGAATTGGCTCATGTGAGAACTTTAGCACAACAAGGATCATGTGCATCAATGATCTACAAGCAGGACTCACCAACACCACCATCCAGGCAGAGCACTGTAACACCTACAGCTGCCTATAAGGCAAACAGAATGGCAGATAAAACCTGTGGTGGGAAAGACACAAAACTCACTCCTCACAACAACCCTAGGTCAAAAAAAAAATGTTAAAATAACATTCCCATCACGTTAAACGGAGGAGACAATGACACAAAATAACATTATGAGGTTTAACGAAGAAGATTTAATATTGATATGAGCAAAGGCTTTTTCTGACAGTTTATAACATTTAAATAAACTTCACCACATAATGTTAGGTCGAAGCCTATCACTTGATTTTCATTCAAGAATGGCATGATCATAAGCAACTATATTAACTCTAATTCACGGACATGACAGAGGCTTCAATACTTCATCGCCAGAGTATTCGTCGATTCCAATGAGACAACGAAGTCTTTTCCGGTCCTCCTTTCCTGTAGAATTACCACGTCGACATCCCCACCCTCTCCTACACAAAATGGTGTTCCTATACAGTTCATGTTCGTGCGAGCAGTGGTGTGTCGGGGAGGAGTGTACAGCTACACTATCCTGTCTTCATACACATATAGATAAGGAACCAAACGACACTTATTACAGTATTCCAGGAGCTATGATATAACTGGTCGTCTGTTCTCTGTCCTTCTCATACACCCACATGCGCTGGTGATGACACTCACCCTGTGACTAACGCATCCCACAGAATACCAGCATGAATACCTACACAATCAGTGTCCAACATGAACACCCGCGTTATTAACATTGGCCACACCTGCTCCAACACCTCTATACGTGGTTCACCGAGGCCATACCAGGACCTGTACAAGGATAGGTTTATTCCCTTTCTTTTTCTTTCGTTTTCTCTAAGAAAGATAATTCTAAGCTCCCTTCTGTGGTGATAATTTACATCTGTCTCATCTATAATACGCTTCGGTGATCTGAGAGTCCTGATGGCACTTGTAATATCGGCTAATCAGCAATTTCCTTAATGCTTTTGAGTTTTTTTTTTTTTGGAGTCATGTGAGCCGGATGCGTCAGTTACTGCCATCATCATTCCCGTCTCACATCATCTCCCCAGCTCCCGTCCGTCTCACACTCACGGTTCGTCATGATCCCCAGCTCTCGTCCGTCTCACACTCATGGTTCATCATGTCCTCAGCTCCCGTCCGTCTCACACTCACGGTTCATCGTCTCACACTCACGGTTCATCATGTCCCCAGCTCTCCACACTCACGGTTCGTCTTTCCACGTGTGATGAGATTAGTGTGTTCGTGCGCTGAGATTCGTGAGATACCATGTGTGTTGAGGTTAGTGTCTTCGTGCGCTGAGGTTCGTTCGTGAGCTACGATTCATGTATCACGGACCCTACACTCACAGGCCATGGTCTGTTACGCTGACTTTCGTATAATCGCGTGATCAAGTTCGTGCATCCGTGGACCAAGGTTCGTGTGTGTGTGTGTGTGTGTGTGTGTGTGTGTGCTGACGCGCGTCCTAGGCGATGTACAAACGTGGTCCGAGCAGTTACCACAGCTGACCTGAATCTGGTCGACAGTCAGCTGACCTGAATCTGGTCGACAGTCAGCTGACCTGAATCTAATCGACTGTCAGCTGACCTGAATCTGGTCGACAGTCAGCTGACCTGAATCTGGTCGACAGTCAGCTGACCTGAATCTAATCGACTGTCAGCTGACCTGAATGTAATTGACTGTCAGCTGACTTGAACCTGGTCGACTGTTGGTCGAATGTCATGGACGATGTGCACGGGTGTTGGTGGCAGAGTCGAGAACGAGAGGAGAACACAGGCGAAGAACACAGTCACAGGGAAGCTGGTGAGTCCCCTACAGACTTCCTCGTTCGCTGCTCACCTGGATGATGGTTCACACACGGTGGACGCCTGAGGCTTCACTTCTGGTGCGGTGTCTCACGAGGCGAGGAGTACCTGGGACTCTTCCCTGTTATGTACTGGCCTGTAGCCCCACGTATACAGGTAGGAGAGGGTTGCGGTGGCACACTGTATGTCTGAATATTTCAAAGAATATGTCTGTGTTGAAGGGAGAGCCGTTAACACCTCCCTCTTCCCCTTTAGGTTCAAATCAATGGGCCATAAACAAACCAAAAAGTTTCGAACCCCCCCAGAGTCGAGCTAGAGTGAGTGAATCGTCTCGTCCTCAGGTCAAGCTTACACGAGACGGTGATTGTTAAAGGCATCAGCAGATGGCGTTCGCCCAGCCAGCTCGCGAAGCCATTTCCCCCTTGTCAAATATAATCCATTTCCGACTTCTCTTCCCATCTCATTCCGCAGCTCCGCGCCTCACAAATATCCAACCCCATTACATTCTACCAAGTGTACGTGCCTTCCGCCACTACCACGGCTCTAGGGGAGAGGGTGGTCTGTGGGTGGGTGTTCACGGACCCCCGCCACCACCTTACTGAGGACATAGCAGATCGACTCGGGTCGTGGCCACCTACATAAGGCCACGGACGGTGAGGATGAAGGGAGCAACGTACGTGAGATGTGGGGGAATTAATATGTGTCGTCCTTGAGCTGGGGATGGTGGGCTAATGATGGTACATGACTGGGATCATCTTACCCAGCAGGCACCACGCCTTCAGTCTTTGGTGACTTCTTGAATGGGAACACGAAAATAAATGTAACGATCTCGCAATAACAGTGTTATCATTATCATTATCAATAGAAGTAGTAGTAGTAGTAGTTACAGTAGTAGTAGTAGTGGTAGTAGTGGTAGTAGTAGTAGTAGTAGTAGTAATGCTAGTAGTAGTAATAGCAGTAGTAGTAGTAGTAGTAGTAGTAGTAGTAGTAGTTACAGTAGTAGTAGTAGTAGTAGTAGTAGTAGTAGTAGTAGTAGTAGTAGTAATGCTAGTAGTAGTAATAGCAGTAGTATTAGTAGTAGTAGTAGTAGTAGTAGTAGTAGTAGTAGTAGTAGAAGAAGAAGAAGAAGAAGAAGAAGAAGAAGAAGAAGAAGAAGAAGAAGAAGAAGAAGAAGAAGAGTAATACTGATAATAATAATAATAATAATAATAATAATAATAATAATAATAATAATAATAATAATAATAACAATAATACTAATAATCCCTCCACCTTCCCTTCTTGTGGTGAGGACTACGCTACCAAGGCGAGGCCAGGGGACCCAGCCGCTGGCGTGGTACTCTTAAGTCACACTCAGTGTGTCATGACGGAGGGACACACACACAAAAATATATCCCTTCAGCGGACGTCGTATATTTGGATCGTCCAGCGCCAGCTCACCACACAGCTTCACGTCCCCATTTCCCTTCTCCATAGCCCTGGAATGACGCTTTTAGTAGAAGTCTTTCATAAATCAAATGGGTGACTGCAATGAAAAGCCCCGTGAATAGCCTTTGTTCTCACCGAAGAAAAGTAATTGTCTGAAGGAAAAAGAAAAAAAAAAAATAAGAGAGTTCCTAAAAGGCAACAAGACACCCACCCACCTTCGCCACATTATTACCCGCTCCCGCCACCACTCATTGTACGCCACACACACACACACACACACACACCCTCGATTGTACGCCACACAGACACACACACACACACCCTCGATTGTTTTATTTACGACGTGGGAGTGAGAGGTGAGAGGTGCGTTCCGCTTAGGAATAGCCAGGGAGTGTGTGGGGGTGTGTGTGGAGTCGCCTTGCCCAAGACCCAGGGGTATGTATGTACTGTTTGTGAGCCAGTACATACCCCCACACCACAGGAGGCCACGGGAGGTGGGTGGATGGTGATGAACCTAATACACCCCATCCAACCCCCCCTTGCAGGTCGTCCACTCCAACCCCCAACTCTCTCTCTCTCTCTCTCTCTCTCTCTCTCTCTCTCTCTCTCTCTCTCTCTCTCTCTCTCTCTCTCTCGGGACGATAAAACGTACTGGAGAGAGAGAGAGAGAGAGAGAGAGAGAGAGAGAGAGAGAGAGAGAGAGAGAGAGAGAGAGAGAGAGAGACACACACACACATGTCCACCAACAGCATTAGATTCTCCAGCAATCTTCCTTAAGTCCTCCGTACAGACTTCGACACACTTTCGACTCGCTTCGCCGGAACTCTAAAAGAACATCTGCACAACTTTCCTCTCTCTCTCTCAACTCCACAATGCCTTCCTTCCCCCACCCTCCATCCCGCTCGCTCGCTCCCTCCCTCCTTCCTCCTCGCTTGCTTCACCTCGTCCATCACACGACAGTGGCTACCAGGTAAGGTGCAGAGAGAGAGAAAAAAAATATATTGGTATGCAAGATCGACCTCTCGTCTTGCTCCTATTTACTGAAGAAGACGCTCACTGATCCTTCTCTCTCTCTCTCTCTCTCTCTCTCTCTCTCTCTCTCTCTCTCTCTCTCTCATTTCACAGTTCGGGATCAACCGCTGGACTGAAACAGGGATCGGTTCCTCGGCCCCTTTCATCATCCAGGTGTACACGAGGGTCTTGGAACGGACATCAGTCACAATGCGAAGGGCGCTGAACGTGTTCCAATCCCGGTTGCGGCAGTCGGTCCGCAGTCGACCCAGCTGTTCATCCACCCCTAGGGAGGTGGTCGATAAAGTGGGTACCTGGCTCAAGACAGGGCATATATATATATATATATATATATATATATATATATATATATATATATATATATATATATATATATATATTTTTATATTTTTTTTTTTTTTTTGCTTTGTCGCTGTCTCCCGCGTTTGCGAGGTAGCGCAAGGAAACAGACGAAAGAAATGGCCCAACCCACCCCCATACACATGTATATACATACGTCCACACACGCAAATATACATACCTGCACAGCTTTCCATGGTTTACCCCAGACGCTTCACATGCCTTGATTCAATCCACTGACAGCACGTCAACCCCGGTATACCACATCGCTCCAATTCACTCTATTCCTTGCCCTCCTTTCACCCTCCTGCATGTTCAGGCCCCGATCACACAAAATCTTTTTCACTCCATCTTTCCACCTCCAATTTGGTCTCCCTCTTCTCCTTGTTCCCTCCACCTCCGACACATATATCCTCTTGGTCAATCTTTCCTCACTCATTCTCTCCATGCGACCAAACCATTTCAAAACTCGAGAAATGGCGAATATGTATGAAATATATATATATATATATATATATATATATATATATATATATATATATATATATATATATATATTTCATACATATTCGCCATTTCTCGAGTTAGCGAGGTAGCGTTAAGAACAGAGGACTGAGCCTTAAAAGGAATATCCTCACTTGGCCCCCTTCTCTGTTCATTCTTTCGGAAAAAGTAAAACGAGAGGGGAGGATTTCCAGCCCACGTCTCCCTCCCCTTTCAGTCGCCTTCTACGACACGCAGGGAATACGTGGGAAGTATTCTTTCTCCCCTATCCCCAGGGATATATATATATATATATATATATATATATATATATATATATATATATATATATATATATATATATATATATATATATACCAACAGGTTTTCTTTCCAACCAGACTGGATGGAATTCCCTGCACCCTTCTCTCCCCTCCCTAGTAAGACCATTACGCGTAGTAGCGCAGTACTTTGTTGTGTACGACCATGTGTCGTTACACAGGAGAGAAACCAGACGAATAAATATCCCATTTCGTTCGTTCCTGCAAAATTCCACGAATGCTTTACTTCTGCAGTGCAATTTCTTCTTTCTTTTTTTCCTTCCCGTTTTCTTTTTCCAACCGGTTGTTGTTGTCAAAAAGAGTGGAATGGAGGTGGTAGGGGAGAGAGATGCCCTTCCTACTGTTCTATCTTCACCTACATTAGCTCCAGTTAAGAGACAAATTTCCACGTAATATCATAGGCCATAAGACCTTCTGTTATCTATTTTCTTTCTTCCAAAGCGCCCTTTACGCACACCCTCGCCATCCTCAACACCTGCCGCTAGAGATCCCTCGTACCCCGAGTTGCAGTTCAACACCAGAAGCGCACCGAATCCACCCAAGTTCGCATACGCTGCCACACGAACATCCTCCTCCCAGGAGGTGAACATAGTTAAAAATTCGTCAGTTCAATCCACCTTCATTTGTGTTAGCCCAGCTGTCTCTTTCCAGTATATCTTCTCTGTATATAAGCAGTCTTTAGATGTATTTAATCAATAGATAGTAATAATCATTATCATATTACCATGTTTATATTATTATCATTATTATATTTCTATCATTATTATCATTATTACTATCATTATCACTATTATCATTATTATTATTATTATTATTATTATTATTATTATTATTATTATCATTATTATTATTATCATTATTATTATTATTATTATCATTATTATCATTATTATTATCATCATTATTATATTTCTATTATCATCATTATTATTATTATTATTATTATTATTATTATTATTATTACTATTATTATTATCATTATTATTATTATCATTATTCAAAGGTTATACTACGACCTAGTAAGCCTATCCTGGCTTCTCACCACCACAGGTCAAAGCCGAACCTAAAACAAACCAGTGTAAGTGTGACCCACTGACACCCTCCCTGTACACCTTATATCTGGGACCCCGGGGGCAGGGTTGTGTAGGGGAGGTTGGCCTGGGTAACGAAGACGTGTTCAACTCTTTCTCATGTTCTCTTGTCCTGATTTAATCTTTCATAACACCAGCCAAATCGTTTTAAGAATATGTTCAAACGTAATGAGGAGTGGAAATGAAATGGTTTTTACCTTGTGAAAAAAAAAAGAAGAAAGATTTGAAAGAGGATAAACTTAAAATCATGATATGTATATATAAAATGTCCAAGGGTTGTAACATTGGTATTATATGTCTGATTTATATAATCCCTTCCATAGTTTGTTCAACGAGACTTTGTATATAAGCGTTTGGCACCATATGTCTGGGTTCCAGGCTTAACAGACATCCTATCCTGTCCCCGATCTCAATTCCTGGTCACCTCTCTCTCTCTCTCTCTCTCTCTCTCTCTCTCTCTCTCTCTCTCTCTCTCTCTCCTAAGCTGCCTACGCTTCGAGCGTAAAGCTTAGTTTTCGAACGCGTCGCTGGCGTTGCCGGGTCGACTTGAATTCAAGCTTATTACCCGGATCGTCCAAAGCGGGTTCATACTGCAAGGGTGACGCGCAGGAGAGAAACGCGCAACCGAGGCTCATGGCTGTACCCACCACGTCATCCCTTATACATCCACCCTAAGAAAGCTGAGCACCTCGCGAATGCTGTCACCTCGACCCTTATATAATAAACCTGTCAGTCTCGAACACTCACTCACTTGGCTTTCTAAGGACGCGGAAGAGACGATAACTAACTGTTTTCCTGTCGAGCCGAAACAAAAAGAAAATAAATCTAAAATGATTGATGAAGTGGCTTCTAGAAATCCCAAAAGACATTAGATAAAATCATGGACGAACATATATTTCTGAAACGGATACTAGATAACGAGAAATACAAATATCATTGCAGTTTCTCTGGACAGTAAATAGAAGAAAAATAAAGTCAGATAACATTACTTGAAGAAAAGACTGCTCACGAAACTTAATGCTTTAGGCTTAAGAGGTAATTTACTTAATTTTGATATAGAAAAAAAAATTTCGCTGTCAGCAGCAGAACTTTTACTGTCAAATTAAACTCAGCAAATCTCCGTCAACTCGTATTATATCATCATCCGAGGAAATGGCGTGCCACAAGGATGTGCACTTAGCCTAAATTGTCTTCCTATTTACGATCAATGATACACCGCCACCAGCGCACCCATCACCAGCGCACCCATCACCAGCGCACCCATCACCAGCGCACCCCATCACCAGCGCACCCATCACCAGCGCACCTATCACCAGAAATCTCAACTCTCTCTCCTCCCCTGAGCAGACGACTGTGCATATATATATATATATATATATATATATATATATATATATATATATATATATATATATATATATACATATATATATATATATATATATATATATATATTTTTTTTTTTTTTTTTTTTTTTTTTTATAATTTGTCGCTGTCTCCCGCGTTTGCGAGGTAGCGCGAGGAAACAGACGAAAGAAATGGCCCAACCCCCATACACACGTACATACACACGTCCACACACGCAAATATACATACCTACACAGCTTTCCATGGTTTACCCCAGACGCTTCACATGCCTTGATTCAATCCACTGACAGCACGTCAACCCCTGTATACCACATCGCTCCAATTCACTCTATTCCTTGCCCTCCTTTCACCCTCCTGCATGTTCAGGCCCCGATCACACAAAATCTTTTTCACTCCATCTTTCCACCTCCAATTTGGTCTCCCTCTTCTCCTCGTTCCCTCCACCTCCGACACATATATCCTCTTGGTCAATCTTTCCTCACTCATTCTCTCCATGTGCCCAAACCATTTCAAAACACCCTCTTCTGCTCTCTCAACCACGCTCTTTTTATTTCCACACATCTCTCTTACCCTTACGTTACTTACTCGATCAAACCACCTCACACCACACATTGTCCTCAAACATCTCATTTCCAGCACATCCATCCTCCTGCGCACAACTCTATCCATAGCCCACGCCTCGCAACCATACAACATTGTTGGAACCACTATTCCTTCAAACATACCCATTTTTGCTTTCCGAGATAATGTTCTCGACTTCCACACATTTTTCAAGGCTCCCAAAATTTTCGCCCCCTCCCCCACCCTATGATCCACTTCCGCTTCCATGGTTCCATCCGCTGACAGATCCACTCCCAGATATCTAAAACACTTCACTTCCTCCAGTTTTTCTCCATTCAAACTCACCTCCCAATTGACTTGACCCTCAACCCTACTGTACCTAATAACCTTGCTCTTATTCACATTTACTCTTAACTTTCTTCTTCCACACACTTTACCAAACTCAGTCACCAGCTTCTGCAGTTTCTCACATGAATCAGCCACCAGCGCTGTATCATCAGCGAACAACAACTGACTCACTTCCCAAGCTCTCTCATCCCCAACAGACTTCATACTTGCCCCTCTTTCCAAAACTCTTGCATTTACCTCCCTAACAACCCCATCCATAAACAAATTAAACAACCATGGAGACATCACACACCCCTGCCGCAAACCTACATTCACTGAGAACCAATCACTTTCCTCTCTTCCTACACGTACACATGCCTTACATCCTCGATAAAAACTTTTCACTGCTTCTAACAACTTGCCTCCCACACCATATATTCTTAATACCTTCCACAGAGCATCTCTATCAACTCTATCATATGCCTTCTCCAGATCCATAAATGCTACATACAAATCCATTTGCTTTTCTAAGTATTTCTCACATACATTCTTCAAAGCAAACACCTGATCCACACATCCTCTACCACTTCTGAAACCGCACTGCTCTTCCCCAATCTGATGCTCTGTACATGCCTTCACCCTCTCAATCAATACCCTCCCATATAGTTTACCAGGAATACTCAACAAACTTATACCTCTGTAATTTGAGCACTCACTCTTATCCCCTTTGCCTTTGTACAATGGCACTATGCACGCATTCCGCCAATCCTCAGGCACCTCACCATGAGTCATACATACATTAAATAACCTTACCAACCAGTCAACAATACAGTCACCCCCTTTTTTAATAAATTCCACTGCAATACCATCCAAACCTGCTGCCTTGCCGGCTTTCATCTTCCGCAAAGCTTTTACTACCTCTTCTCTGTTTACCAAATCATTTTCCCTAACCCTCTCACTTTGCACACCACCACGACCAAATATATATATATATATATATATATATATATATATATATATATATATATATATATATATATATATATATTATCCCTGGAGATAGGGGAGAAAGAATACTTCCCACGTATTCCCTGCGTGTCGTAGAAAGGCGACTAAAAGGGAAGGGAGCGGGGGGCTGGAAATCCTCCCCTTTCGTTTTTGATTTTCCAAAAGAAGGAACAGAGAATGGGGCCAAGTGAGGAGATTCCCTCAAAGGCCCAGTCCTCTGTTCTTAACGCTACCTCGCTATCGCGGGAAATGGCGAATAGTATGAAAAAAGAAAAAAAAAAAAAAAAAAAAAAAAAAAATATATATATATATATATATATATATATATATATATATATATATATATATATATATATATATATATGGCATTCGTCACAACAACACTGCCACACATTCTCAACCGCACGAGTTCAAGCGGCGTTTGCGTTGAACGCCTCAGCGCTGGCGCCCCCCCCCCCCCTCACACAGAAAGGAACTTCAGTTATCCTCCCATGAAGCGGGTCCCCGCTTTCGGTTTCCACCCACACCTCAACTTCCCCTGGACATTTCATCGCGTCCGACATATGGCAACTTCAGCACCTCGCGAGAGAACTCACTAGCATTCCACGTTGACCCCGAGACGAGAGAGAGAGAGAGAGAGAGAGAGAGAGAGAGAGAGAGAGAGAGAGAGAGAGAGAGGGGACCACGGGATCACTCTTCCAAGTGTGAATGGAGTATGAGTGTGTTCGGACACTGATTAGTGTGTGTGGATGCGTGCTTGACATCCTTCGTCCTAATATGCGTACTGGTAATACATGAAAGTCCAGCTGTGGTTAGTGTTGGCAAAGGGAAAAGGGAAAGGGGGGAAAAATAAAGGGGCTGAGAGGGTAAACTGTGGCTGCTGAGAACGACTTGAGAAAGCTTGAAGTCGACGAATAACACAACAGGTTCAAAATCTAGCCTAGGTGGCAGCAGTTGAGGTAATGTCCTCCTCCCCTGTATATCTATACTTCGTAATATTCAAAGTTTTAAACATTTTAACCTCTGGGCCAAGACGACGATGGCGTCAGCTTTGAAAGAAAAAAATAAATAAATCCTTAAAAAGGCACAAATTAAATGGCCGAGCTATCGCAAACCAAAGGGTCGAACCCTCGTCCTCATGGGATCGAACCCTCGTTCTCAAGAGTTCAAACTGTCGTTTACGGTAAGATATAAACATCGTGTGAACATCACTTCCTGGATGCAGACAGCTCCACCCTTACCTAACATCTTCCACGATCAAGGTTTACCCCTCACTATGTTTCCAGTCAGGTTGAGGCTCAATTACCGTAGGAGAATTGGGGCAAATTCTACGCCTGGCAACGATGTCAACATTCTGCTAGCGTCGGTCCACGCCTGGCAACAGTGTCAGCAACCTGCCAGCGTCGGTCCACGCCTGGCAACAGTGTCAGCAGCCTGCTAGCGTCGGTCCACGCCTGGCAACAGTGTCAGCAACCTGCCAGCGTCGGTCCATGCCTGGCAACAGTGTCAGCAGCCTGCCAGCGTCGGTCCACGCCTGGCAACAGTGTCAGCAGCCTGCTAGCGTCGGTCCACGCCTGGCAACAGTGTCAGCAGCCTGCTAGCGTCGGTCTACGCCTGGCAACAGTGTCACCAGCCTGCTAGCGTCAGTCCACGCCCGACACAGTGTCAGCAGCCTGCTAGCGTCGGTCCATGCCTGGCAACAGTGTCAGCAGCCTCCCAGCGTCGGTGTCAGAGCAGGTAAACTTACCGGTAAGACTGAAACAATATCCGGAATTAATTACCCCAAAACTCGCACGTTATTCTGACGGATGCCGTATGAATTCATACGTCCCAGTTTATACTCCCGTGTACGACCTCTCAGTACAGAGGGAACACACGGAGTTCATGAGCAATACATGGAGAATATATGCATCGCTTTACGATAATCACACGGTAATATATACGGTCTCGTCTGCATCACTTTGTGATGATCACACGGTAATATATACGGTCTCGTCTTCATCACTTTGTGATCATCACACGGTAATATATACGGTCTCGTCTCCACATCAGCTACATGAGGAACACGTTCATACGTGGCCGGTGATGGGACCCTCGGATCCCAGGAACCACAGGTAGACCAGTGATGGGTCTCACGGGGTCCCAGACACCACAGGTAGCCCAGTGATGGGTCCCACGGGGTCCCAGGCACCACAGGTGGCTACTGATGGGTCTCACGGGGTCCCAGGCACCACAGGTGGGCCAGTGATGGGTCCCTCGGAGTCCCAGGCACCACAGGTGGCCAGTGATGAGTTTCTCGAGACCCCAGCATTACAGCTGGTCAGTGATGGGTCTCTCAGAGATCCCAGGCACCACAGGTGAGCCAGTGATGGGTTTCTCGAGACCCCAGCATCACAGCTAGTCAGTGATGGGTCCCTCTCTCTCTCTCCCCGGCTCCCGGGTTGGGTCACCAGCCAGGGACCCACCTGGGGCCGCACACCAGCCCGACCACTTTACCCCTCCACATGGCCCTCTCTGTCTCTCATTCGACTGACCTTTTTAAGTACGAAGAGTCTTTCTTTATCTCTCTTGCTCCTCCCATGGGAATGGGGGGGTGCCGGTCAGGTCAAACACCAGAAGCAGCAACACCCAGACTCGTATTCTGCTTACCTCAGCTGAAAGAGGAGAGAAAACACATTTGTAGTCATCGAATCATTCCACTCAGCGTTGGACAAGTGCTCTAGTGTCATAGTGAGATGATGTTGTGTCCTCAAGGCACACCACAACAGCCTGTGTGTGTGCATCCCACACCACACACGACCCTGGCCAACTTGTCACCAAAGGCACTCACGTCACGCCTCCTCCTCCTCTCCTCCTCACATCATATCCGCTCCTCACATCACGCCCCCTCCTCACATCATGTCCTCTCCTCACATCACGTCCTCTCCTCACATCATGTCCTCTCCTCACATCATATCCTCTCCTCACATCACGTCCCCTCCTCATCACGCCCCCTCCTCACATCATGCCTCCTCCTCACATCATGTCCTCTCCTCACACCACGTTCCCTCCTCACATCATGTCCTCTCCTCACATCACGTTCCCTCCTCACATCACGTCCCCTCCTCACATCACGTCCTCTCCTCACATCACGTCCTCTCCTCACATCACGCCCCCTCCTCACATCACGTTCCCTTCCTCACATCACATCCCCCTTCCTCCCCCACTTACACTTGGTCAACCTCACAATTCGTTTTCATCTGTTCATTTACAGTATTTAGTCAGCATCGTTTTATAAAAGGAAAATATATTGTCTTATGCAAGACAGCAATAATGTAGTAAGTACCAGGTGCGCGACACAAAAAAAAAACAGCCAACCAACTTATGATTTCGTATTATAAAATAATTGGACTGGACTCCTCCACACCCCACACACCTCCTCTGTTGCTCACCTCACCCGGGTTCATGCCACCACATGACGCCCTGACCTGCACTAGGGGCATCTTGTACCACGACACAGAACGACGTCAAATTATGCTCATCCACAAGCACGACGAATTTCCCCACAGTCGTTGACGGACAACATGAGATGTTAACTCACACACACACACACACACACACACACACAGACGAACAGACAGGGCTCGCTGCACTTATTTACAGCAAGTAATGAACATGTGACTAAGTTATGAATAACTAAGTAAATGATAATGAATCTTAAAAAAAGAACGATTACAATAAGAATAAAATGGCGTAGCATCTTAACACACAGCATCTGACGGGCGGCTCTCTCTCTCTCTCTCTCTCTCTCTCTCTCTCTCTCTCTCTCTCTCTCTCTCTCTCTCTCTCTCTCTCTCTCTCTCACACACACACACACACACGCACCCCTCGACCATAATGCCAAAACAACATACAGAACTTTACATGTGACCATTATCATGGTGACATGATCATCATACTGATAAGATCATTAGTATACTGATGTGATCATTATCATACTGATATGATCATTAGTATACTGATGTGATCATTATCATACTGATATGATCATTAGCGTACTGACGTGATCATTATCATACTGACGTGATCATTATCATACTGACATGATCATTATCATACTGACGTGATCATTATCATACTGACATGATCATCATCATACTGACGTGATCATTATCATACTGACATGATCATTAGCGTACTGACGTGATCATTATTATACTGACATGATCATCATCATACTGATGTGATCATTAACATACTGACATGATCATTATCATACTGACACGATCATTAACAAACTGACATGATCATTATCATACTGACATGAGTATTATCATACTGACATGAGCATTATCATACTGACAAGATCACTGGTAGAATTATCATACTAACATGATCATTCTCATACTGACAGGGTCATTATCATACTGACATGATCATTATCATACAAACATGATCATTATCATACTGACATGATCATTAAAAATATCAACATGGTCATCATCATACTAATATCATCATTAACATACTATACTAATATGGTCCTTATCATACTAACATTACCATCAACATACTAACATGTTCATTAACATATTAATATGATCATTATCATACTAATAGGGTCATTATGATGCATAATCATTAAACTGTAAACGTGACAATTATCATACAATTATCATACTTAACATGATTATCACCATACTAACTAGATACCTGACATACTAACGTAGCCATTAACATACTAACATGACCAATGTCATACTAACACGACGCCAACGGCAGCGTCATGGAAGTAAGCCACGTCCAGCCTGCCAGTGACACCGGGTTGGTCGGTGACTGACTGTGATCAGACGACCTCCTGCCCCACACTGGTCGACCGTGTCCTACAGTGATGGTCACCTGCAGTGCCGGCACACACACACACACACACCTCCTAACTACTGGTGAACTTCCTGATACTGTGACCTAGTACTGATGGTAGCACTGCTGAGGACGCTACCTAGCACTGCTGAGGACGCTACCTAGCACTGCTGAGGACGCTACCTGGTGATGATGGTAGCACTGCTGAGGACGCTACCTAGTAATGATGGTAGCACTGCTGAGGACACTACCTAGCACTCCTGAGGACGCTACTTGGTGCTGATGGTAGCATTGCTGAGGACGCTACCTAGGACTGATGGTAGCACTGCTGAGGACACTACCTAGTACTGATGGTAGCACTGCTGAGGACGCTACCTGGTGCTGATGGTAGCACTGCTGAGGACGCTACCTGGTGCTGATGGTAGCACTGCTGAGGACGCTACCTGGTGCTGATGGTAGCACTGCTGAGGACGCTACCTAGTACTGATGGCAACACTGCTGAGGACGCTACCTGGTGCAGGTTGTACCACGACTGAGACTAATATGTGCAGGTGATAACACGACTGAGCCAGGAGGCGCCTGTTTGGGCCACAAGGTGGCCACAGTCCACCTAGGTTGCAGTGGTGGAGGAAGGGCAGGTGCTGTTTGGGCCACAAGGTGGCCACAGTCCACCTAGGTTGCAGTGGTGGAGGAAGGGCAGGCGCCTGTGAGGGCCACAAGGTGGCCACAGTCCACCTGGGTTGCAGTGGTGGAGGAAGGGCAGGTGCTGTTGCCTCCTGCAGGACGCCGGGTGTTGCCCCTTGCCCCCCCCCCCCCCCCGACGCCCTAGAGATGCCGTCTGGGGCAGGGGCAGGTGAGTGCGGGGCACCAGCGGGGGGGCAGGTGAGTGAGGGACGTGTTGATCGGAGGTTTAGGTGACGTCCGACGCCATGATTGGTGGATCTGTCGTGGGATTTCAATAGTCCCTCCGGCGAAATTAGACTCATGGCCAACCATTCCTTTTTCTTTCTTTCGTTCTTTTCCTAAACTGTTCAGATTGCGAAACTAGTCAAAGAGAAAAGAAAAAAAATACGAAACCATATCAAAAACTCCTTATGGTCTAGATAACTTGGCTCGTCGGCTTCTGTGGGATGAGAAATTGTCTGGAGGAAACATGGCAGCGATCAAACCTCTTATTTTCTTCAGGCATTTTGAATATCAACTGCTGATTCCTACTCTTCTTCCTCCTCCCTCCCATGTTAATCAGTGGAAGACCACTTGTCAACACAGATCCATGCCACGGCTTCAGGAGGGGGCAGAGAATGTGTGGTGTGTGGACCAAGCGGACCGACCACATGTGTGAGGACCCAAGCAACAGGCCCGAAAAGTTTGTGCGAGAAATAGCCGGAGAAAAGGAGGGACTTGCATGTGGCATTTTATGAGCACGGAGGAAGCGTATGATAGGGTCGACAGAGAAGGCATTGTGGAAGGTGCCAGGAATGTAGGGTGTGGACGGAGAGCTATTACATGCAGTGATGAGTTTTTATTGAGTAAAAGAGTGCTTGCGAGAGGGAAAGGAGATGAATGAGTGGTTCCAAGTTGGGGGTGGGTCCGCGTTAGGGATGTGTGATGACGCCATGGCTCTTTAACCTGCTCATGACGAGCGGTGAATAAAGAGCATGCGAGGGTCTTGGAGAGAGAGAGAGAGAGAGAGAGAGAGAGAGAGAGAGAGAGAGAGAGAGAGAGAGAGAGAGAAGCGGGTCTGTGTGTGTGTGTGGTGGAAGTGAGGAGGTCTGGACGGTGAGCCAGGGGCTGTCTGCAGATGATTCGGCTCTGATAGGAGACTCGAGAGAGAGAAACTGTAGAAGCTGGTGTTGTGGTTCAGGAATGTGTGCGAAAGAATAAAAGTAATGAGCTGAATTTCAGTTATTAGCAATTTTGCTTATGATTGATAATATGTCGTGTTACCGGACTCCGCCTGCAAGCGGTTACTCCGCCAGCGAGGAGTCTCCCTCGGCAAGACTATATCATCGTCAGCGAAAGAGAGTAATAATACCCTCAACGACCTCGACGCTCCGATGGGGTCCATCATTTCTCTGCTCCTGCGCGGAGCGCAGACGCTATGTTGAAGGAGCATAACAATAATGATAATGAAATGATGATAATAATAATAATAATAGTAATAATAATAATGAAATAATAATAATAATAATAATAATAATAATAATAATAATAATAATAATAATGAAATAATAATAATAATAGTAATAATAATAATAATAATAATAATAATAATAATAATAATAATAATAATAATATTAATAATAATAATAACAATAATAATAATAATAATAATAATAATAATGAAATAATAATAATGACAATAATAATATTAATAATAATAATAATAATAATAATAATAATAATAATAATAATAATAAGTAATAATAATATTTTTGATAACAATGTGTTACAGGCTCGTCTGTGCGAGATGTGGCGCCACCTGAGCTAACCAGAGGGACACAATCAATTTCCTTAGCTTCACCAGAGTCCTCACAGTGAGGCACGACACATGCTGTGCCAGGGGCGGGTGGAGAGAGAGAGAGAGAGAGAGAGAGAGAGAGAGAGAGAGAGAGAGAGAGAGAGAGAGAGAGAGAGAGAGAGAGAGAGCAGGTGAGGCAACCTGGCGCCCTAACGAAGTTAATGGCTCACAGTGATGCTGCTGGAAATCATATTTCGGAGTTAGTGTTGTAGTGTCAACAGGCCGGCTAGGGGTGGGAGAAGGAAGGGGAGTAGAGGAACGCTACCCATACCCTTAAGACTAATGGCTCCCCGGGTCATACACCCGCAGTGATCACCACCTCGGTGAAAGGGGTTCGCATCCCCCTGAGCCCACTACTCCCCAACGCACAGATGTGCCAACTGAAGCGAAAAAAGGAACAAAAAAAAAAAATAAACTCCCTCCCTCCCTCTCTCTCTCCCTCCTTCTGACAACTCCATATTACTCGGTTAATAGGGTGAGAGAGAGAGAGAGAGAGAGAGAGAGAGAGAGAGAGAGAGAGAGAGAGAGAGAGAGAGAGAGACGCCCACTTCGCACCTGCGTCATTAAAGAAGCGGTGCAAATGATAAGAATTCAGTACATATATATATATATATATCTATATTTTGATGTCGGCGAAGAGGTGCAGGGAGGCACAAACCAGGAAAAGAGAGAGAGAGAGAGAGAGAGAGAGAGAGAGAGAGAGAGAGAGAGAGAGAGAGAGAGAGAGAGAGAGAGAGAGAGAGAGAGAGAGAGAATGGCCAACCTCTGGACTGCGAGGGGAGAGAGAGAGGGGGAACTTTCCCGCGTAAGTGACCAGGGCTCAGTGTGTGATGCTGCTGATTCTGACTTGATATCTATCGATTCTCGACATAACTTTCTTTCTAAGATTCTTATTTGAATTTTCCCCGTACGTTCGCCTGACCTCATACATGTAGTCTTCTCGCTATATTCCCACTCGGGATGTCTCTCTTCTCATCGTGGATGTGGTTCATCTGCAAGTCTAGCCCTAGTTAACAGTCTAGTAAACAGCTATGTAACATCTGAGGGATACATCCAGCAGGATAAGAACGAGAATGATATATATAGAGACGTAACTCACGAGTCTGTGTTTACTGACTGTATACAGTGAGGCCCCAAACCTCAGAAATCTGATATTATCAAACATACAATTTTCCAATCTTCAACTTCCCTCTGTTTTGTTGATGATGGGGTCAAAGCCCTGTAAAACTTGCCCTCTGCACCCGCTTTGGGTCCGGCAGACAGGGAGGCCTCACTGTCATCTGTCTAACTACATACAGCTTCTGTCTATCCAGCAGTGACAGACCTCTCCCCCCAGCACCATAATTTCGTGACACCTTCCGCAAGGCATCTCTGTCAACCCCTATCTTGTGCTTTCTTCAGACACACACCAAAACTGCCGCCTACAAATCATTCTGTTTCTCTCACGTCATTTTCTCACATCCATTCTTCAGAATCAAACACTTGAACTACACATCCTCTAAGGAAGGTCCCATGACCGGTTCAAGGTAACCCTGGCTTACGTCCATCACCATGTCACCTACACTACCATCCACCCGGCGGAAGCGCACCTCCTCAGCTTCATCACATACAGGTGTTGCCAAACGAAGACGGAATGGACACGACTCAATATTCACCAATCGTATGTCAGCGGATAAGACATAACGTTTCACTAACAAAAAATAAAAGGATAAATGACACCTTGATTTCTTTTCAGAAGGTAAAAATATTCAGGAATTTATATACAACCTACAACTTTCATATTTCTCTCTCCACCACCATCACGAGCTGATGACAATCTACGGTAACTGCACAGTGGTCTGGTGTGGACCTCCTTATACCTGAATTTTTGACTATTTCCATAACATGACAACGAATGTAATAAAAATCTATACTTTCGACTGTACGGTAAATACAGGTTTACTGTGTAATTCAAGCTATGTGTGTTTCATTGCACATGCATCTGCGCCAGCGATATGCATTTATTTCTAAAGCAAACAGAACTTTATGACAAAACCTTGACTAGTTTCTGGCCTCGCTGCAAAACTCGTTTACAATACAAATGAAATACAGCCATTCCAGTTGTATATGTATAGGTGTATAGAGGGACAACATTCAGCAGGTATATATAGGGACAACATTCTGCAGGTATACAGAGGGACAACATTCTGCAGGTATATAGAGGGACAACATTCTACAGGTATACAGAGGGACAACATTCAACAGGTATATAGAGGGATAACATTCTGCAGGTACACAGAGGGACAACATTCTACAACGTTCAACGTACAGTGACACTGTCAGTGTTCGGCCTCATCTGCTCCTCGAGCAAAACCCTCACCAAAACTTCGAGGGCCTCGGCTGAGCCTCAGGAAGGCTCTCTATAGATCACCTTCACCAGCTTAAACTAGAGCAGCCCGGGGGCCTAATGCTGAGACGCCAGTGGCCACCACACTACTCCCCACCTCTCGAACACTAAGACTATTGTTATGTACGTCAGCCACCAACTGTGTCCACTCTGGCTTCAATGACAGGAGCCATGAAGGCCAAGAGAAAGATCCACAGTAACCAGATCCTCCGAGGGACCTCACAACTCCACTGAAAATATCAAAAAAGGAAATAACTGGACTGTTGTTTATCAAGACTCTTATATCGAGTACTGCCAAAGCGATCGTTCGACCGACCGGCTCTGGTGCAGAGGCGTTTCGGGACGAGCTTCCCCTACGTTTGAATATTCAGGTTTTAAAGTACGTGTGGCCGAGGGCAACTGAGTGTAGTTCTAGGCCAAGTGCATACAGCGAGCAGAGCCAGTGGTTAGCCTGGCCAGGACGCTTGCTGGTGTCCGAGCCAGAACCACAACTTCTACCACAACCACATATGCTAACCACTACCACAGGTGGTACTGTTGCTACTACTAGGAGAATAATGATACACTTATTGCAGCAGATATTGACATTACGAGTGGTAGAGACTGCCAGGGTGTTGGTCAGTTAACAGCTAGTGGCAGACACTACGAGTGGTGGAGACTGCCAGGGTGTTGGTCAGTCAACAGCTAGTGGCAGACACTACGAGTCGTGGAGACTGCCAGGGTGTTGGTCAGTCAACAGCTAGAGGCAGACACTACGAGTGGTGGAGACTGCCAGGGTGTGGGTCAGTCAACAGCTAGTGGCAGACACTACGAGTGGTGGAGACTGCCAGGGTGCTGGTCAATCAACAGACACTACAAGTGGTGATCCCTACAAGAGACCGCCTCCCTTCTTGTCCTCCTCGTACTAACACACCAACACAGTGTTGCGTATGTGCACACAGACGAGGCTAACCTGGTACTGTAAACAATCACCCGCACCGAGCGACCCGCTGCTCAAGCGACACGTATTCCTAGAGTAAGATCGCGGGTGATTTAACGTGCACTCATTTGTGGAGGATGACACGGCTCGTATCACAGGCCATCAATATCCGTGTACATCACCACTGCTCCTGGAGGATCACCACTGCTCCTCCTGGAGGAACACCACTGCTCCTGGAGGAACACCACTGCTCCTGGAGGAACACCACTGCTCCTGGAGGAACACCACTGCTCCTGGAGGAACACCACTGCTCCTGGAAGAACACCACTGCTCCTGGAGGAACACCACTGCTCCTGGAAGAATACCACTGCTCCTGGAGGAACACCACTGCTCCTGGAAGAACACCACTGCTCCTGGAGGAACACCACTGCTCCTGGAGGAACACCACTGCTCCTGGCGGAATTCGCAAGTGATCCTGCAGCAGGTATGAGTGCGTCCATCGGTTCCCACTCTGTCTGCCACTCGGTCCGGGCACCGTAAACAGAGAGTGACAGACACACAGATTATAAACGCCTTCATCCCATCACAAAGTTCAGGTTAACCCGTGGATCCAAAATTCGTCTGGTGACGCTGCACTATGGCAACAGCGATAGAGTTACCTCCTCTACACTTACTACTTCGTTCATCACCCCCTGCTAACTGTTCCCTCATCCTCCAGTGCCAATAATTTTTCTCATACTCCGTTGTGAACATTTCTCACATCCTCCACCACTAACACCTCCCTCCTCCTCCTCCTCCAACAGTAATATCTACGTCCTCCAACGATAAGCCTCTCTACTCATAGTTGATCTCCAAGACTCATACGAACCAGCACAGACTCCTCGTCCTCCAAATGTCATCCTCCAGTATCGCCCTCGATCTCCCTCATCCACCAGCAACGAAGGCATCCATCGACAGTGACGCATCTACCGGCAGTGACTCATCAATCAGCAGTGACCCTTCTACCACAAGTCATTGGCAGTGACTCGCCCATCAACAGCGAAGCATCCATGATTCATCTACCAGCAGTGACACACGTCAGTCACTCGTCCACAGCTGTGACTCTCCACTTGCAGTGACCCACACCACCCACCAACGGTGACCCTCGTGTCCAACCGGCCGTAACTCACCTCCCGGCAGCAGTACCTGCCTAGTCACCCGACGCAAAGCAACGTTCCCAGGTACCTCCTTCGTCGTCTCCTACGGGAGGAGCTGGTACCAACCCCATCACCACGTACAGACGTCTAAGACACGTCCGTGGCCGCAGTACCACACACACACACACACACACACAGAAGTCTCCAAAAACAAACCGAACGAAAATGGAAAGATAAGCTTGCGAAAGCTTACTCATCTTTACCTCCTCATCGACAGCCGGCGCGGGCGAAAGGCAGGCAGGCTGGCATGCAGACAGGGAGGAAGGGAGGGAGGTGGTCGTTCACGCTGTACCGAGACCACAAACTGAAAACCAAAAACCAACAAGAATTTCTCCAATACTTTTGTCTCTTTCTCTCTTGAGACGACAGAACTCAAGGTTGGGACTGCCTCTCGCGCTACTTGCGGCAATAAATCAATTACATTTTGCTCGTTGTAGTGCAGTAAACCACGGATTATTCCCATTTTTATTAAAGGTAACCTAAAGTTCCGTTTCGAAGGGAATTTTAGCCCAACGCAGACACGCGCGCAGCGACAAACGTTGATGCTTCGCTTACAATGGAAGTCGATTGTTGATGCTTCGCTTACAGTAACTGGGAGTCGAATGACAGCAGTTATCAGCCAACAACATCATACACATGGGAAACCTCCAGTTTTATAGCCACAAGCATTAACAAATGAAGCTTCCCCCCCACCCTCATTCCCACAACATCCCGACTTTAGTGTATATAAAAACAAAACTCACTAATTCTCACGGATCTGGTTACCTCATGATAACGAGAGAGGCGTCAGCTATCATAAAATTCCGGGGCTGTCGAGTCATTTACCCAGCAGCACAGAATGTCACTCACTTACGTATTATAAAGTCTGCTTGTGTTATACGACTCTCTCTTTACTTTCGTATTCCATACAATATTCTATACTCTCGTATTCTATATAAGATTCTATACTGTCGTATTCTATACAATATTCTATACTCTCGTATTCTATACAAGATTCTACACTCGTATTCTATACAAGCTTCTATACTTTCGTATTCCATACAAGATTCTACACTCGTATTCTATACAAGCTTCTATACTTTCGTATTCCACACAATATTCTATACTTTCGTATTCCATACAAGCTTCTATACTTTCGTATTCCATACAATATTCTATACCTTCGTATTCCATACAAGATTCTATACCACCACTGGTGTTAGTTCATAAAACTACACGAGCATTTTAAATTTGTCTGCTGTACACTAATGGAGTAGAGGTACTTCCTAATGAAGATGTGGTTCAACCATCACTCTGGCGCTGCTCCAGTGTCTCTTGTGTCACTAATAACTGAACGAAATATGGTCGTCCTGTTGGGGCTTGATTCGCGGTTCGTGTGTCAACATTTGTGTCACCAGTCCGTCTCCCCGTGTTGGTCGTCGCCAAGTTAAATATGTGTCTCATAAAGTTAATGTAACACACGTAATACTCGCTCTGTCTTCCCTTAAGAGCAATAACTCTAGTGCAGATGAGCTCTCTCTCTCTCTCTCTCTCTCTCTCTCTCTCTCTCTCTCTCTCTCTCTCTCTCTCTCTCTCTCTCTCTCGGGGCTCCTCGCCCCTCAGCCTTATGATGGCAATACAACGGTCGTTTTAACACACACACACACACACATACCTTACGTCACCCCGTCTGGGAGCCGTGGACTCGCGTCTTTTAATCTCCCCTGGTGTCGTAACATACAGTTAATAGCCCAGTCTGCCTTTGTGTCCCAAGCACCAGTTCACAGCATTAGAATCAGATAACATTCTCATGAGGTGGAGGGAGTCTATACTAGTGTCCCAGAACCAATGGCGTATTTCATGACCAGGCAAGGTAACCCCACAACCCCACTGCTCGCCTTGCTTGATTGGAATCTAATGCGGCGTTGATCGCTACGCGGGCCCGCGAGCCGCAGGTGTCCCGCGCTTGTATACCCTGCAGTAAGACCAAAAAATTCTGTTTACACCCTTGCAGTAAGACCAAAAAATTCTGTTTACACCCTGCAGTAAGAGCAAAAAATTGTTTACACCCTTGCAGTAAGACCAAAAAATTGTTTACACCCTTGCAGTAAGACCAAACAATTCTGTTTACACCCTTGCAGTAAGACCAAAAAATTCTGTTTACACCCTGCAGTAAGACCAAAAAATTGTTTACACCCTGCAGTAAGAGCAAAAAATTGTTTACACCCTTGCAGTAAGACCAAAAAATTGTTTACACCCTTGCAGTAAGACCAAAAAAATTTTTACACCCTTGCAGTAAGACCAAAAAATTCTATTTACACCCTGCAGTAAGACCAAAAAAATTCTGTTTACCTAAGTTCGTCCCTCACTCTCTATTGACCAACAATCTAAAGATGTAGTACTATCTATCCTTATCAAACATAAGTCTTATCCAAACATCAATTAACTGTGTATTCATAAAGATTAACCCACAGGGTTGTCAATCCAATGAAATTCCGTATTTCAATCGCCTTCCAAACTCGCAAAAATTCGCAATTTTTTAGGGGAGAGAAAGTTGTTACTGAACTGCTTGCGTCAGGTGACGCACGCACGCCCCCTCGAGACCTACTCCCACCCCATGTTTCGCCGACAGGAGAATCCAAAGAACCAGTTGGCAATCATGAGTTTCAAGGTGTAAAACTCTCTCTCCCCCCGTCATACACAAATAAAACACACACACACACACACACACACACACACACACACGCAACACACACACACACTCACACACACACACACACACACACACACACACACACACACACACAGCTCCATGTGGAAAATATCAATCATTTAAGCAGTGGAAGATACGCTGAAGAAGAATCGTGGAGACAGGGGGCTGGGGGGAGAAGACATTTAAATGATGCAAATGGAGACAGAGAAGGAGAGATAAGAGATAGACGTGTCAAGAATGGGAGAATGAGATTGAGAAATATTCATGGAGAATATTTCTGGAGGAGAAGTTTTAACCCCCCACAAGGATGTGTGGGAGATGGAAGCGTCAAGGAGACTAATGACCCAAGGACTAATTAGAGAGACTGTGGTCTATACGGGCGACGCCCGCGCCGCGGTGCGGTCGCATCCAGTCTGTGGCGAGGGTAGAGAGAGAGGGAGCGACACACTCCCCTCCAGGCTCCCATGAGGAGACATACATACCACCATTCCTGGTCCGCTGGAGGGATGGTTCCCGTGGCTGGGGTTGTGCGGGAGTCTGGAGGGGGCGGCGGGCGGGGCACACACACTCACCACGCCTCACAGGTCCAAGCTGGAGCATGGAGTGACCACGCCTTAATGGGCCTGGAGACATGAATACCCCTTTGAAGGATGACTAAATTCTCGTGTGTGTGTGTGTGTGTGTGTGTGTGTGGCGCCAAGGCAGGGACGACTGTGGTCGTCATGCAACTCAGCTGGGGTACGTCTGCCACCACACAAGGACAACAAAAATGTGACCCACAGTGCGTCGAGTGGGTGGAGGCCAGACGAAGTTCAGGGGGGGATGGCCAGGTTGCTAGTACTACACACGACCCGATCCACACGCCAGCCACTGGTGCCCAGACCACCATACCACTGGTAGTACCAGGACCGGTACACATGACCACCATACCACTGGTAGTACCAGGGCCGGTACACATGACCACCACATCGCTGGTAGTACCAGGGCCGGTACATATGACCACCACACCACTGGTAGTACCAGGGCCGGTACATATGACCACCATACCACTGGTAGTACCAGGGCCGGTACACATGACCATCACACTACTGGTAGTACCAGGGCCGGTACATATGACCACCATACCACTGGTAGTACCAGGACCGGTACACATGACCACCACACCACTGGTAGTACCAGGACCGGTACACATGACCACCACACCACTGGTAGTACCAGGGCCGGTACACATGACCACCACACCACTGGTAGTACCAGGGCCGGTACATATGACCACCATACCACTGGTAGTACCAGGGCCGGTACACATGACCATCACACTACTGGTAGTACCAGGGCCGGTACATATGACCACCATACCACTGGTAGTACCAGGACCGGTACACATGACCACCACACCACTGGTAGTACCAGGACCGGTACACATGACCACCACACCACTGGTAGTACCAGGGCCGGTACACATGACCACCACACCACTGGTAGTACCAGGGCCGGTACATATGACCACCATACCACTGGTAGTACCAGGGCCGGTACACATGACCATCACACTACTGGTAGTACCAGGGCCGGTACACATGACCACCATACCACTGGTAGTACCAGGCCAGGTACACATGACCACCACACCACTGGTAGTACCAGGCCCGGTACACATGACCATCACACCACTGGTAGTACCAGGCCCGGTACCAGGGTTTCAAAATGTATAATAATTTCAATATTCATGTGAGCGTTGTCCTGTGCCTCGACGTTCTGGTATTCATAACATGTATCAACCTTCATTCACTATTCATTTCGTTATTTATTGCATGGAATTCTCGAGCGGTAACACGAGACGATCAATCGCTTGTATCATATTATCCTAACGAGTGTTTTCATCTCCACGACGTGACCCGCTCCTAATGTTTGCGGTATTTCCAGTTCGTGTAAAAGTTAGTGATTTCACGAGTTACGCACTGTAACCTTCCCTGTAATATAATTAGATACTGAAACTGATTTGAGATATACCGAGCCAGGGTATATGAAGCGTTCGGGGTAAACCATGGAAAAGTCTGTGGGGCCTGGATGTGGATAGGGAGCTGTGGTTTCGGTGCACTACACATTTGACACCTAGAGAGAGAGAGAGAGAGAGAGTTGATGCAGCCTTTCTTCGTCTGTTTCTGGCGTTTTTTGTAACAATCCCGAGTATACACCCGCAGCATCTGGTACACATAAGCCAGTATACACCCGCAGCATCTGGTATACATAAGCCAGTATACATCCGCGGCATCTGGTATACACAAGCCAGTATACACCCGCAGCATCTGGTATACACAAGCCAGTATACACCCGCAGCATCTGGTATACATAAGCCAGTATACATCCGCAGCATCTGGTATACACAAGCCAGTATAACACCCGCAGCATCTGGTATATACAAGCCAGTGTACACCCGCAGCATCTGGTATACATAAGCCAGTATACACCCGCAGCATCTGGTATACACAAGCCAGTATAACACCCGCAGCATCTGGTATACAGTGTACACCCGCAGCATCTGGTATAAATATCATACAGCTAAATCCTACACCACTGTTCTCCCGTGTGTACGAATTCGCCTCCCTCGGGTCCAACAGACCCGGTGAGGATTAAGGTAGGAAAAAAAAAAACTACTTCATATTGCAATTTATTGAAGAAAAAAAATGGTTTTCCGAAGCTGAAACAAATGGGGCCTTATTTCGATCCGGGTATTCGTGGGTCAACTGCTTGGTACTATTTCCATTCGTGATAGCCGGTAGAGAGTGTCGCTGGTAGAAACTGTCGCTGGACAACGCAGAGAATATCACTGGACGGGGCAGAGACTGTCGTTGGACGTGGCAGACTCTGTCGCTGGACGTGGCAGACAATGTCGCAGGACGGGGCAAAGACTGTCGCTGGACAACGTAGAGAATGTCATTGGACGGGGCAGAGACTGTCGCTGGACGTGGCAGACTCTGTCGCTGGACGTGGCAGAGAATGTAGCTGAACAAGGCACAGAATGTCGCTGGACGAGGCAGAAACTGTCGCTGGACAAGGCAGAGACTGTCGTTGGACGTAGCAGAGACTGTCGCTAGACAAGGCAGAGAATTTCGCTGGACGTTAGCAGAGACTGTCGCTGGACGGGGCAAAAATATCGCTGGACGGGGCAGAGAATGTCGCTGGACGTAGCAGAGACTGTCGCTGGACAACGCAGAGAATGTCGCTGGACGGGGCAAAGACTGTCGCTGGACAACGCAGAGAATGTCGCAGGACAAGGCAGAGAATGTCGCTGGACGTGGCAGAGACTGTCGCTGGACAAAGCGGAGAATGTCGCTGGACGTAGCAGAGAATGTCGCTGGACGTAGCAGAGACTGTCGTTGGACGAGGCAGAGAATGTCGCTGGACGTAGGAGAGACTGTCGTTGGACGTAGCAGAGACTGTCGCTGGACGAGGCAGAGACTGTCACTGGATGGGGCAGAGACTGTCGCTAGGCGGAGGAGGAACTTAATGTGTGCTCCTCCGACTGAGGAATCGTGAGCTAAAGTCCAGACAGACCCACCCTCTCCGCCCATACCCGGCCCTCCCCACCGCCGGAAATAAGTCTTCATCAAGCAAGTCCGGACAGACTGTTGTGAGTGCGTCTCTCCGATAGCACTGCACCATCTGGCCACAGCTTTTCAAAATGGCATCACTTATTCACGAGGAAATTCAATTATTATATTTTCCCCCCTCACTTTCCTCCCACACCTTACACACACACACACACACACACACACACACACACACGCGCGCGCGCTACTTACTGCAACCAAACCGTTGATGAAAAGCATTTCCATGTGTCACTCATCTTTCGCAAGAGAAAACGACTTCAATTGCCCAACAAACCTCAATCTGGCTCCAGCCTTTTTAAGACTTTGTCACGTTCTGAAAAGAATTCCTCAATCTCGCTCCAGCCTTTTGAAAACCTCTTTAAGACTTTATCACGTTCTCTAAAAGGAATTTCCGCTTTAATGATTTTTTTTATGTGTTCCGATGCAATCATCCAACTAATTGACAACCACATTTACTTTATTGGACTGAAGTGCATGTAGGCATCGTACAGCAGAGGTGAAACGACTCTTTGTCAAACATGAACTTCACGAGAACACAGTCGTCCGACTTCCTAGCCCGTGGGATATGTTGGGTCAGTCAGTAGCCATCACAGCGGCATGCCGGGTGCCCACACACACACGAACGGTCAGCAGCAACACCAGTCTGTCCTCCCGTTTTCATTCCGATAAACTCAAAAGTTCCTGATGCTCTTTCGGATAGATTCTGGACACCTCATGGGCCTTTTAAGGCATCTCAAGAGATACTTCGATCAAACTGACGTCCGGCAAGAAATATATCTAACAGGTACTGCCAACCCGTTACAAGAGATGGTGTTATACTGACTAGGGGGTCAGGTGTCAGACACCATCGCTCGCAAGGCAGGGGATAGAAACTGTCGCTGGGTAGAAACTGTCGCTAGATGGAGGAAGGGTAGAGAGAGAGTGTCGCTGGTAGAGATTATCGCTAGATCGAGAAAGGGCAGAGACTGTCGCTAGATGGAGCATGAGTAAATTTACGACTGTCGCTGGCAGAAGCTGTCGCTAGATCGAGAAAGGGTAGATAATGTCGCTGGACGGGGCAAAAACTGTCGCTGGACGAGGCAAAAACTGTCGCTGGACGAGGTAAAAACTGTCGCTGAACGGGGCAAACAATGTCACTGGATGGGGCAGAGAACATCGCTGGACGGAGCAGAGAACATCGCTGGACGGAGCAGAGAACATCGCTGGACGGAGCAGAGAACATCGCTGGACGGAGCAGAGAACACCGCTGGACGGAGCGGAGCAGAGAATCTCATCGCTAGACGGAACAGGGGGTAAATACTGACACTGGCAGTAAATATCCAACTGGCTGAGGCGTCGGTTCGCCATTCACTCCGTCGACCACTGTACGAGTCCTTTTGATATAACCACGCGACAACCTCGGCCAGGAGTGGCACCTGGAAGGCACAACTGGTGAGGAGGGGCCCGAGGAGGTGGGGAGGGGGCGGCGGGAGGCAAAGGCAAGCACTTCCTCCTGCCAGATGATCCACTCGGCTCTCCCACCCGCAATATCCGACATATCACAGCCCAATATCCGCCCGAAACACCTCCTCGCCTTCTGACAATTTTAACCCACTGCGGAAAGAGAGAGAGAGAGAGAGAGAGAGAGAGAGAGAGAGAGAGAGAGAGAGAGAGAGAGAGAGAGAGAGAGAGAGAGAGAGCTAAGTCTACCAGCTTTGACCGCCGTTCTTCGATGGCTACTACGGCGTGAAGGGGTATCCATCCTTACAGCAGTGAGCCCAGTGGACACCGGAGGATAAAGGAATTGCCATCAAGGTGGAGGGGAAGAGCAGGACTGGCGATGACGACTCGTGGACACAAGCATTGTTTTGAAAGGACGGGAACCAGAGCCGAGATACCCTAGCCCCAGGCGTTGGTCAGAGCTGAGACACTCTAGTCCGGGCGTTGGTCAGAGCTGAGACATTTTAGCCAGGGCGTTGGTCAGAGCTGAGACATTTTAGCCAGGGCGTTGGTCAGAGCTGAGACACTCTAGCCCAGGAGTTGGTCAGAGCTGATATATTTTAGCCCGAGAGTTGGTCAGAACTGAGACATTCCAGCCCACGCGTTGGTCAGAACTGAGACATTCCAGCCCAAGCGTTGGTCAGAGCTGAGACATTCCAGTCCGGGCGTTGGTCAGAATTGAGACATTCCAGCTCAGGCGTTGGTCAGAGCTGAGACATTCCAGTCCGGGCGCTACCTGGAGCTGAGACACCCCAGTCCGGGCGCCACCTGGAGCTGAGACACCCCAGCCCGGGCGCTAGCCATAGACGAGACGTCTCAGTACAGCCGCTGGAGAAAGCCCAGACATCTAAATCCAGGCGCTAGCCAGATCACAGACAAATAGTACTTGCACCGTACTGTAGCGCTTTGTACTGTGCCGCAACCAAATTCAACTGTACGGCACGGCTCTGTAGCGTCGTCCCACACTGCACCACTCTGTACCGCTGCACCGTACTCTACTACTTTGTACCGTTCTGCACCACTCTGTACCATACCGCACTTACCCGGACCGTCGCATCATACAACACTCCGCACCAAAATTTGTCAACTACTTTCTCACAGTGGCAGCAAGTCCAGGTCTATCTATGTAGCGTCAGGTCTTTGCCAAACACCACCTCCGTGTGGTCTATGCCTCCGTATGGTCTATGCCACAGCTGATACAGACCAGCACAGCCACAGGGAACATTCAAAGCAACTCACAACATTCTCCCCAGCTCAAAAGCTCACGTATCACATCCTCAAACTCTTGCATGTAAGAAACATGTACTGCATCCCTGAGAACGTCTATCTATCTATCTGTCTGTCTGTGTCTGCCTATCTCTCTGTCTCTCGGAATGTTATTCCACGCGAACTCTGTCCCTCGACACCCCATCCCACACCATCACAAGAACTCCAGAATGATTCACTCACCAACACGGTAATAACTTGCCACAATCTCGATAAAACTAGCACTTATATAAAGAAAAAAAAAGAAATTATCTCAGGAATACTTTTATATATATATATATATAAAGCACCCGGGGATGCCACTGAAATATCATAGGTGGCGCTGGGAGGAGGCGAGTCATGTGGGGGGCGTGGGGCACAACACTCGTTTTAAAGTTGCTTGGTGTGGTGTGTGACGCAGGTCAGTCAAGTCCCGCCAACTTACTAGGAATTAGTAGACTTCTATCCAACTTACTGGGAATTAGTAGACTTCTATCCAACTTACTGGGAATTAGTAGACTTCTATCCAACTTATTGGGAATTAGTAGACTTCTAACCAACTTACTGGGAATTAGTAGAGACTTCTATCCAACTTACTGAGAATTAGTAGACTTCTATCCAACTTACTGGGAATTAGTAGACTTCTATCCAACTTACTGGGAATTAGTAGACTTCTATCCAACTTACTGAGAATTAGTAGACTTCTATCCAACTTACTGGGAATTAGTAGACTTCTATCCAACTTACTGGGAATTAGTAGACTTCTATCCAACGTACTGGGAATTAGTAGACTTCTATCCAACTTACTGGGAATTAGTAGACTTCTATCCAACTTACTGGGAATTAGTAGAGACTTCTATCTAACTTACTGAGAATTAGTAGACTTCTATCCAACTTGTTCTTAAGAGCTTTACTCTGTACTCCCTCCCCTGAGCGACGTCGCAAGGAAGGCAAGCAAAAAGAGGAGGGTGGGAACATACCCTTCCTGTAAATAACTCTTTCCACAATTCAAAAACAGAAGGACGAGCCAAGCGATGATATATTTTACCTCAAAGGTTCCAAAGTTGGTTCCTTAAACTCTTTTTTTTTCAAGTAATCAGGGAATGCGCAAGATTATGAAAGGACAATGAGAGTGTCTTATGGCAAACTTCCATCTCGCCTGCACTGCCCCACACAAGTTACTGGAAGTGAAACAAAAAGATGTTTGTTGTATGAAAAGCGATCTGCATCAATTTCCACCCCAAAGGGTGTGAAAGAAGAAAGTTAAGAGTAAATGTGAATAAGAGCAAGGTTATTAGGTACAGTAGGGTTGAGGGTCAAGTCAATTGGGAGGTAAGTTTGAATGGAGAAAAACTGGAGGAAGTAAAGTGTTTTAGGTATCTGGGAGTGGATCTGGCAGCGGATGGAACCATGGAAGGGGAAGTGAGGATATGAGCTGCGTTAAGCCCCCAGGTTCAATCCTTATATTAGCATTAACTCCTGCAAAATCCAAGATAGAATGGTGATTTTTAGGCCTTCCAGCTGCTGGGAAAGAGTCATTATTATCTGACTCTAGACCTTTCACGTTATGACCAAGATTACGTTGCAGGGAAAGTATAAATTCCGAGGGACACATGGATGAATGAACTACGGAAAAAAAGAAAAAAAAAACGGAATCTAAAGTCCGCCGTGGGCGTCTTCCGCAATGGCCGATCGACAAATAGGGAAAACACCACAAAGTCAAGAAAGCTTTCAGATATTTCAAAAAAAAAAAAAAAGCATTTGCATTCTTCAAATAATTGTATTTCTACGATGAACTTCAATATCACTTGACATGCAGGAAAATACGCAACATTATCATCAAGTTCCACCTAACCACATCCACATCCACTTAATTTCATTTTCTTTTTCACTCTATTTAGCTTTTGCAGGAAATAACAATTATGCCATTCGCCTCCACTTGACTCAACGTGGAGCCCATGTTGTTCGTTCTGATTCTGACGAAGCGGCAAGGCGACAGTGTGTGAGCGAGTTCGCTCGCCGCCGCTGTTCAGCCGAATGTGAATCGCTAGAAAAATTATTCTCCCGGAGATTATTCGCCAGACAAAGCGCCCGTGTGTGACACCGCCGTTAAGTGTTTGCCATGCTCCACAATGAACACAAAGAGGGCACTGAGCCTCCGTTAACAGGCTCCCAGTGAACACAAGCGATCTCTCACACAAACATATCAATGCAAACATCTTGATGCTCGATATTGTCTAAATTCTAACACAATTCCATGAATGTATGTATAATCATTTATATTAATTATACTTTGTTGCTGTCTCCCGCGTTAGCGAGGTAGCGCAAGGAAACAGAAAGGAAAGAATTTTGTGCGTGATCAAGTATATTCCTATGAGTCCACGGGGAAAATGAAACAAGGTAAGCTCCCAAGTTCACTTTCGTGTGATAATCACATCATCTTGCATCTCTCCAGATGTGATAATTACACGAAAGTGCACTTGGAAACTTATCGTGTTTCATTTTCCCCATGGACTCATAGGAATATATATATATATATATATATATATATATATATATATATATATATATATATATATATATATATATACTATTCGCCATTTCCCGCATAAGCGAGGTAGCGTCAAGAACAGAGGATTGGGCCTTTGAGGGAATATCCTCACCTGGCCCCCTTCTCTGTTCCTTCTTTTGGAAAAATTAAGAAAAAAATGAGAGGGAAGGATTTCCAGCCCCCCGCTCCCTTCCCTTTTAGTCGCCTTCTACGACACGCAGGGAATAATGTACTTAAATTATATAATAATAAGAATGGGGTAGCATGCTTTTCATGTGGGGCAGGGCAGCGCCAGGAATGGATGAAGGCAAGCAAGAATAAGTACATGTGTATATGTTATGTATATGTATGTATATGTGCATGTATGGGTGTTTAAGTATATCGGGGATGTAAGGCATGTGTAGGAGTGTAGAGACAGACGGACAGATCGGTATAGATATATATGGGTACGTGGTTCCTGGTGAAGGCGAGTCTGGGACACGGGGGTGAGAGATGACCACGGCTGTTCGATCTATTTAGGGATGCGGTGCTTGGGAGGCGAGTCAGTTACTGTTGGCTGATGACACGGCGCTAGTGGCAGAAACGAGCGCGAAATTGTAGAGACTGGTTTCTGAGTGTGAGAGAGCGTGTGTGAGTGAAAAAAAAAAAATGACAGTAAATGTGGATAACAACAAGGCTGAGTCTCAAGTTTCGCTTTGGAAGGAGAGAAGTTTGAATGGAGAAAACTAACAGGTACTGAAGTACAGATACATGGGAAGGTCCTGCCAGCGAATGGAAATACAGAAGCGAGTCACAAGATGAGCAAGAAGGAGGGGGAAGGGTCTGGGATTATTGGGATTGTGTAGAAAAAGGATGGTGAAGATGTAAATGATTGAAGGTACAGGAGTCTCAATGATGGTGTATGGATGCGAGGCAAGGGATATATATATAAGAATGTGCGGAGGAAGGTGAATGTGCTGGAAATGAAGTGTTTGAAGACAATATGTGGTGTGACGTGGTTCTGATCTGTGTAAGAAATGATAGGGTAAAGAAAGAGGTGTGGTAATACAGAGCATGGTTGCGAAACCTGAAAACTACGCTGAAAAGGTTTGGACATACGGAGAGAATGAGCGAAGATAAGTTGACAAAGAGGACACTTGTGTCAGAGGTGAAGGGACACAGAGAAAGGGAAGACCAAATTGGAGATAGAACAAAGTAGAATTAGTTTTGAGTGCTCGGGAGCCTGAACATGCAGGAAGGTGTAAGGCGCGCACTGGATATCGTCAATTGGGGCGATGTAGTATACAAGGAGCGACATGCTAGCTATCAGTGGACTGCACCAGAGCATGTGAAGCGTCCCGGATAAACCATGGAAAGGTCAGTGGGGTCTGGTTGTGGATATGGAGTAGTGGTTTCGGTGCATATATTACACATGACTGCTAGAGAGAGAGCGTGATCGGCCATTTCTTCGTCTGTTCCTGGCGCTACCTCACTATCGCTGGACATGGCGAATAAGTGTAATATATATATATATATATATATATATATATATATATATATATATATATATATATATATATATATATATAGGTACTGCCGAACTCCGCCTGCGTGTTACACAGCGAGTGAAGCGTTACCTTTGGCGAACTGTATCATCGTCTGGTGACAAAGAGAATACAGTCTCGTCAAAGAATTTCTCGTTTCAAAAGGAGTCCGTCCTATCCCTGCTACTGAGCGTAGTGCAGCCTTGAAGCTGCAGGAGCCCCTGGAAAATGGGTCCTAAGGTTATAGCCACAGGACCCCTTCGTGAAAAGGGCACTAGGGTTGTATCATAACAATAATGATACTTATAGTAATCATATATATATATATATATATATATATATATATATATATATATATATATATATATATATATATATATATATCATTTCTCTACGGTTACCCCAGGACCTAAACTCCTTAAAGTTAATGAGGGCTACTTTTGTCTTCACTTTCCTAAGCTTTGGCCAAGCCACTATTTTCCTTTTCACTTTAGCGCCGGAGTTATCTCATCGGAATTAACATGAGCCAAACGCAATCTAGGATCAGATGTAGAAAACACTGGAATGGCAATCAAGACGAGATGGAAGAACGTTCCACAGCCTAGTGGCGTGTAGGTACTTGCTGGGTGGTTGTCGGTGGTTGTCACGCATCGGTTGGAGCAGAGAGAAGATAAAACTAAGGTTGAGAAGACTTGAAAATAATTAATTACGAAAACATATGAAGGTCAAGTGATCCAGTCGCATGAGTGAGGCAACGCTGAAAGGGGGAAACATAATGAATAAGTCAGCAGGGCGTAATGGAAAGTTTGGCCGCACACATGGCACCACTGCGGTCGAGACGACCGTTGGGCTGGCAGGCAGATGGTGAGGGGCGCGTGTGGGAGGCCGCAGGAGCAGGTAAACGAGAAAGAATATTGAATATGATGGATGATGAAGCATAGTGGCAAGGCTAGAGTCCCTGGGAGAGTTCCATCATCGCCCCATATACCATCCTGAGGTCTGGAGAACAATAAAGTCCGCTACCTCAGGCTGAACAAGTAAATATTCTGAGCTCGATGGTCGCCATGAAGAAATGATAAAAAGAATCGTACCAGATTTAATAAAAGTTTCCTTTTCCCATTCCTCACATAGGATAATCAGCAGTAATGAAGACCACCTTTGCATCCGCTCAGGTAATGATGATGAACACCTTCAAAAACAGATGAACACATCCACTGCACAGTCTATTGATACAACTAAGAACGCAAACTGATTAACTTGAAGAATCAACTGACATTAAAACTCAGTATGAGAAAGATCAGCTGATGCCAGTGATATATCACAAAAAAATATCAACAATAATAGTTTTGTTTCGTAACAAAACCATTTCCCTTACCTCTCATCACATGTTGGATCTTTACCACACAAGCCACCTCCCGCTACCAGACCACAACGCTAGGAATGGTCCTAGGCTCTCAACCCTCTCAAGTGCGAGACCACAGCAACACCCAGAGTGTGTAACACTCGGACCCTAACCAGACACCCTCCCCACAGAACAAGTACAAGATGTCACCGTCTCTCCCACTCCAGTAAGAGCGTGGGATGCACCCCCGCCCCAATGACATCTCTCCACCCAACCCATTCACAAGCCTAACAATTTCATGTGAACCAATCGGAAAGCTATTAGTTTCCCCCGATCGTCCAATCAGGACTCATAGTGCTTCCTGGTCAGCCAATGACAATGTTAGATTTGTAGCCGTAATAACCCCCTATACCAAGCTGCAGCCAATGGCAAAAGTTCCTAAGGCTTCCAGTATACGAACCTTACGATACTCTTTAGGGAAATCCGATGATAGCGACGTCAAGATTAAATGCTTCCGTAAATTAATAAATGGAGAACCTTAGTGGGGGGAGGTTCGCAGCCGCCATCGATAGACAAAAACGTCCGCTCGGCGCACTAGTTCCTCGTTACTTAAGGAACGAGTCAGGCCATAATCTTCATACTACGCTTGCATATATATATATATATATATATATATATATATATATATATATATATATATATATATATATATATATATACACAAATTGAGTATCAAAGCAATACATATATTGCAGTTTAGTCTGTCACGCATAGAGCAAATTTCTGTTTACTATTATGTACATCCGGGAATCATGTAAACGCAATAGTGTTGTGACAGGTTAGTCGAAGAAAGTATACAACTGTCAGCCTTCACTGGCGTACCGTCGTACCGTCAACCAGGTACACCATGGCAGCCGGCCTAACCCATCGGGCCCGGAATGTAACTTTATTTCAAAACGAAAAACAATACACTACTGGCAGTCCAGTCGACTGTATCTAATTCCATCTTGTTGATCATGTATCTCAGAACATGACACAAACACTTTTCAACAGGAATGTTCTTCACACTGAACGCTAAGGTCGACGGTATGACCTCTGGGTATGATGACCTGGCCTCTGACCTAACCGTCGAGGGTCGAGGCAAAGCCTATAGAGACCATGATACCCAAGGATCGTAACCGTTGTGTTTAAGGTCGTGGCTGTGCTGACGTTTTGAAGGGATTAATCTTTACGGCTATACCGAATATAGCTTAAGTTACAGTGATGGCTCGCTCAATCATTAAAAAATCATTAAAAAAATTATATATATATATATATATATATATATATATATATATATATATATATATATATATATATATATATTGTGTGTGTGTGTGTGTGTGTGTAAAGTTTGTTCCATGGACGAAGTACAAACGGGTACGACAACAGTACAGTGTTGCAAGAGGCGTGTGTACACCTCAAGGGTGAGGCTGGCGGGTAGGGTCGGCCCGCCGCACACGTGCCTTCTCGCCTCCCAGGCTGTTGTTATCTTCCTCTGGAGTCGCCTGATAAAACAGCATCGTCTCTATCGCACTAATGAACTCAAGAGAAAGATCTATTAAAAGCATCCGTTTAAAAAGTTCGAGCGTGTACTTACTGGAGGAGAGAGGCGGCGAGTGATGAGTGTGAGAGGTGAGTGAGACGAGTAGCGAGCGAGGGAGGCGGTGAGTGGCGAGTGACTCTTGGCAGGGTCCCGGACAACACCTCAACCGCCGCTCCCACGGTCCCGGCACAATCCGCTGCCAGTGTGGTTCGAGACCTGTAATAATTCCTTTATATACTCACCTGTTGCACGGGGTTGCCGGGTGTCGTGAGACACCCACACAGCCTCAACGCTGCTACATGACTAAGAGTACAGCTAGGCTGGGCAGGGACAGGGCTGCCCCTTGGTGAGGTATCTCGGTGCTCAACCGACATGTGTCATTATCAACTTTGATTACATCACGTCTCAAAGAAACGTACGAAACTCGTGGCGATGCAGCCAGAAGGTTGGTTGGGCAGGGGAGGCGCGCCTGCTCCCAGCTCTTCCCTGCCACGCACCCGCTCACTCTTACTCCAACATAACGCACTCGTCAGATTTCCTCTTCATCCACACAATCTTTTAGTCCATCATATATGATATATATATATATATATATATATATATATATATATATATATATATATATATATATATATATATATATATCACAGTTAATAACTTACACGGGCGCTCTCGTAATCATAGACAGTTTCTGTGTCCTGCGATTGGGCTGCCACTTCAAGAGTACCTGACCAACCACCAAACGTATTTCCCGTGACGTCATAATGTTAGGGAAACCACAATGATGTCCTGAAAGACGTCGGGTGGCGCTTTTCCTTGGCTCCTTCCTCCACGCACACACACACACACACACACCTGGCTATATTTACCCACATAATTAACGGCTGAGGTAAAAATAAAAGACCAGACAGTTTTTGACAACACCTTACTTACTGCCTTGGAGAGAGTTGGCCTCTGTACACCTCCCACGCCCTCACACTCCCTCCCACGCTCTCCGGAGTACCTCCACGCCTCTCCTGAGACGCATTTCCACGCCCTGGAAGGCGTTGTCACGTGCTCCTACATGAAGTATTACGGCCTCAAACATACACAACCTCTCACGCGCTTTACACTGCACGTCCAATGGCCTCATGTGCTCCATGGCCTGATTTGCTACCGTGTTCTTCCATGACCTCCCATGCCCTACCATGTACTAACATGGCCTAAGAATCACCACCGTGTACTTCCATGACCTCCCATACCTTACCATGTACTTCCATGACCTCCCATACCTTTCCATGTACTTCCATGACCTCCCATACCTTACCATATACTTCCATGACCTCCCATACCCTACCATGTACTTCCATGGCCTAAGAATCACCACCGTGTACTTCCATGACCTCCCATACCTTACCATGTTCTTCCATGACCTCCCATACCCTACCATGTACTTCCATGACCTCCCATACCCTACCATGTACTTCCATGGCCTAAGAATCACCACCGTGTACTTCCATGACCTCCCATACCTTACCATGTTCTTCCATGACCTCCCATACCCTACCATGTACTTCCATGACCTCCCATACCCTACCATGTACTTACATGGCCTAAGAATCACCACCGTGTACTTCCATGACCTCCCATACCCTACCATGTACTTTCATGGCCTAAGAATCACCACCGTGTACTTCTATGACCTCCCATACCTTACCATGTACTTCCATGACCTCCCATACCCTACCATGTACTTCCATGACCTCCCATGCCCTACCATGTACTTCCATGGTCTCACACATGTAGAAATTCCCCATAAACTTACGTTCTCACATGCCTCATGCGCAGCGCACCTCTGCGTTGTCAAAAGCTCCCCCCCCCCCCCAACGCATGTGATCACATACCCTCCCACGCGCCCCCATGCATGTGATTACACGCCCTCCCACATACTGCCATGCATATCATCACACGCCCTCCCACGCGCTCCCATGTCCTTCAATAACTGGGTATCCCACACTCCAAACTGACCCTTATGTCATCCTAAAGGCTCTTCAACTTGCTAAACTCACCAAGGTATACACACACAGCCTGGTCGAGAGTGATTCTCCTCCCTCAGCAACTTGCACCACCATGTTTGTGTCTCGTGTCTGAAGCACAAGTCTTTACGAAATCACCCTCGACGGAGTCAGCGTCCAGCTCGGAGCCTTCGAGATCGTCTTTTTATAATGGGTTGGGGAGTGCAAGCTATGGCTGATGGTCTTGTAAAAACTCCACCCTTGATTACACACCGTGGGTCTACCTGAGAGTAGCGTCAATTGCCATCTTTCAGAAAGAGCATGAACAAAATCTTTTGAAGTAGACGTGGTAAATTCGACGTGGTAAATTCGATATATATACATATATATATATATATATATATATATATATATATATATATATATATATATAGGAAAGAATCACAATTTTGCGCGTGATCAAGATATTCCTATGAGCCCACGGGGAAAATTTCTCTCTTGTGTCTCCCCTGATGATGTGATTATTACACGAAGGTGCACTTGGGAACTTTTCGTGTTTCATTTTCCCCGTGGACTCATAGGAACATATATATATATATATATATATATATATATATATATATATATATATATATATATATATATATATACATATATATATATATATATATACATATATAATATATATATATATATATATATATATATATATATATATATATATATATATATATATATATATATATATATATATAATGTAATTTCATTAGCAGGATCAATAAACACTTTGGTGCTGTTGCCCGGCTCATACTAGGCTACTGATACTCGCATGAGTTTGCCCCTCCACTTGACACTCAACGGACCGAACGCAACCTATATCAACAAAGCTACTCTCACACGCAGCAACATCGTCTGCTTCACACGGTTGTAAAATCAGCGAGCTCAGAGATGCTTCATACCGGACACTGCACCAGATATCTACAAGCACTTCATCCATAACAATGTTCTACCTCGGATACTTGAGAAGGGTCCTAACTCTATCAATAAACAGGTCATACGTTATATAAATGTTGTCTATAATGCTTTGTGAACACATGCTAAGCCTGCTCATATTACCATTACACTCTCGCTACGTATGTACTCTGTAAGCTAACTAGATCAGCGAGGCCCAGTCACTGGATCTTTTTGCGAACTCTGTACCTTCTTTTCCGCCACCGCCCACAGGATGGACGGGAGTGTACGATAAATACGACGCTGCCGCAAGAAATCAAATCAAGATCAATCTACCATATTCTGCAAGGCCTCCCACAGCCCGACCTCCTTGGCCCTTGCCACACGCGTCCAACACTCCCATACAACTCATACATTTCCAAACGCTCCCATGTCTACCTCCATCGGATTTGACGCCATTACACCTGTACACGTACTTAACAAATTCCTCCACGTAATAAACTTCTCTTCTGTGCCTCACCACATAATCTCATTCACTGGACCAGACACACCGCCACCTTATCCCACGCCCTTAACAACCCACGCATAATCTTCCACGCAACAAACACCGGGAGAATCACGCCCTCCGCGCTGGCTTAAGCCACTCCAGGCACTTCTACCCTAACTCCCTCGCTCGGACGATGGAACAACGCTATCATAAGAACTTTTACATGTGTAATGTATGCATGTGTTTTTGTGGCTGTAGGCACAAGTGTGTGTGTGTGTGTGTGTGTGTGTGTGTGTGTAAGCGTTGCATTACCCGGTGCTATCACATACTCTGAGCTAACACAGAGGGCATTATACTCGCGTGGCATCATCTCAACCTTTACTTTACTTATCTTCCAGCAGTTCGCTGTATCCCCTCGGGTATAGTATGTACGGGTCAGTGATTAAGTTTGCCCGTGTTTGCATGCTTGTGCATCTATGTGCCTGAGCGCCCTGTGTGCTTGTGAAGGTTATAGACACGGCTGGGAGCGTCAGTGCTTGTGTCAATGGGTGTGCTCGGTGCGTGCATTATTACTTTTTAATTCGCGACTTATCGTCTGTGCACGTACGAGAAGTTTACATTAGTGGGTCCCACCCACCCACTCTCTTATCCGTCCGTTTTCATCATATGAGAATTTTCTTCTTCAGATTTTGCAACGCTATTTGCATGATCCTCCTCTCGGTGTAGACTGTTCCACGAGTCCACACTTGTTGCTGAATGAATGCTTCCTCACGCCCCCTCCGTACACTATGTTCCTCTCCTCCCTCCGCACACTTCCTCACGCCTCTCCGTACACTTCCTCGCGTCCCTCCGTACACTTCCTAGCGTCCCTTCGTACACTTCCTCGCGCCCCTCTGTACAATTCATCACGCCCCTCCGTACACTTCCTCGCGTCCCTCCGTACACTTCCTAGCGTCCCTTCGTACACTTCCTCGCGTCCCTCCGCACACTTCCTCACGCCCCTCCGTACACCTCCTCGCGTCCCTCCGTACACTCACTCATGCCCCTCTGTGCACCTTCACCTCCCTCCGTACACCTCCTCGAGTCCCTCTATACACTTTCCTCACGCCCCTCCGTACACTTCCTGACGTCCCTCCTTACACTTCCTCCTCACGCCCCTCTGTGCATCTTCACCTTCATACGTACACCTCGGAGTCCCTCCGTACACTCCCCCTCCCCATAACATCCAGCTGTGCCATCGTGTTCTGGTCTGTGTCTTCACGCCAGAGAACTGCTCTTACATCAACATCCGTCATTGTCCTCTTGGGAATTCAGATGAGGGGTGGGTCATGTCTACCCTTAATCTTCCTTTCTCCCAAAGTATAGGGAGATCAAGGAAGGAAGGACTCTTCTTCCCTCTTATTACCGCAGTTCATTCCACTCGGGTTCGGGCAACATTCCCGTTGCGTTCCGCTGGACCCATTTCCATCACTTCTAATAACTGGCTCTTAGGGCAAGGAAGACCTGAGTTTCAGCACACTCCAGCTTACGTCAGATGTATAACGTCATGAGTACATCATCCTTATTATACATCTCTCATTGTCCAGGTAGGTCATTTTGAGAGCAATATTTAGGTTTACCCCACAAATATAATTGTGACTCGCAAGATCTATCGAACGTGATGTCAAGTTGAAGTCTGTGTCTCGTGTGTACTTATGAATGTGTGTGTGTGTGTGTGTGTGTGTGTGTGTATCTGTACATTTTTTACCTCGCACTTGTATATGACAAGCACTTTGCAACGATCCTGCCGTAGGAGACCAAGTAATTAGATGCGATTCTTAATTACCTGGAAATTAGGATTATGACCAAAAAAAAAATGGGGGGGGGGGGGGGGTGAACAGAATGTAACCCATTCATAGCGTCTGGTGTGTGTGTGTGTGTGTGTGTGTGTGTGTGTGTGACGGTGGTGGAGGCAGGGACGATGGAGCAGCGACCCGGGTAAACGCCATGTCGTTCCCGTGGTCTGCAGGTGGACAACTAAGCCAGTCACAACACTACACCAGCCACACAACTAAGCCAGTCACAACACTACAACAGCGACACAACTAAGCCAGTCACAACACTACAACAGCAACACAACTAAGCCAGTCACAACACCACACCAGCCACACAACTAAGCCAGTCACAACACTACACCAGCCACACAACTAAGCCAGTCACAACACTACACCATCGACACAACTAAGCCAGTCACAACACTACAACAGCCACACAACTAAGCCAGTCACAACACCACACCATCGACACAACTAAGCCAGTCACAACACTACAACAGCAACACAACTAAGCCAGTCACAACACCACACCAGCCACACAACTAAGCCATTCACAACACCACACCAGCCACACAACTAAGCCAGTCACAACACCACACCAGCAACATAACCTCGCCATTTACAACACTACACCAGTCATAAGCCAGTCACAACACTAAAGACGTGAGGGTGTTGGCATAACTACACGGGAACTGAACCAGTCACAAGCCCAGGCCAATGCGACCGCTGAGGTGGGTGGGTAACTGACAATATCTTCATCCCGTTGCATCTTGTGGTATAAGGTCAGGGGCGCCCCGGACCGCGGGGCAACGAGCAACATGCAAGTCGAGCGTCGGATACCAATCAATATAACTTCCGGGGGCTACAGGCACCACCTCTGCTATCTCGATCGCTCCAGATGGCGAGAGAGAAAAAGAAAAGAAAAATGAAAGCGTCAGTGATCGAAGAAAGGTCTAGGAGTGAAGTGCCTGCCTGCTTTGCTCAGGTATACAGAAGAGACGTTAAGGGGAGACTTGGACACTGCGTGTGTGGTTGAGAGGCCACAGATATAAAGCGTGACGAGTAGGTATGCCAGAAGAAATGACTTACAGATTACTGCGTGACATCCACAACCAAAATACCGCTACGTTCAACTATAGGGGATATTCCTATACTAAACACAGTCCTACGAGGCAGCGTCATGTAACCAACTCTTATCTCTAACTAGATACACACAGAAGACATCCTCGCCTCCAGCTGGAAACATCAGCAGGGACATGTTCCGTACAGACAACGTCACCCACACACTAGCCCCCATGAAGCACACTCCTTACACGCACAACCTGGTACGAGAGCCATCCAGAACTCTCTCTCAGCCATGGAAAGAAACTGGAAAAATGAAATCGAAAAAAGTCGCGAGATAAAACCAAAAGACGTTGACAGGCGTTGACAAGAGATCGGGTCCAGCACTAGAGGAGCTGTGATATACTCCACCACACACTAAACATCACCAGGGAAAAGGAGGGGCAGACCACACTGACAATGACAGGGGCATAAGGCAGAGCGCCCCTGCCTGGCAAGCTTGTATATACAGACTCCTGGCACCTCCAGGTGAGGGCAGGACCTACATCTGAGATGGTCACAATCCTCCCTGTGTAAACACATCTCCCCGCTCTCATCCACCTCGCTTTTAATATCACGTACGCTGCTGCTACAGAGGGTACAAAGACGAAGCACTATAATTCATCAGGAATGAATAGTACTCTTGCTTTGAATGTACTCAAGACCAAAATTTATGACCAATTATTACGTATTTGAGGAAGGGCAGCATATGTGGCAATATGGCTGACACTGGGATACCACGAACGACAGACATCTTCACGATTTCTACAGCAGCACAAACATGGAACGCACGCGGTTGCCATCGGGGCGCTCAAACCCTGTGAGGGAAGTTCCAAACAGTCATCAACATACGTAATGAACAGCTCTGAGCACAGCAAGGTTAGTTTCATTACTACCCACACACCCATCCACACACACACACACACCCACACACACACACACACACACATGAACACGAACACACCTACACACTATAATAACCCTGCACCACATGTCCCTACACTCTACAGCTGTCTTGTGTCTGTCCATCTGACCTTCCCTGTTTCACTCCTTCCCCTCTACCCCCTCCTGACCCAAATTTGAAAATCAATGAAAAAAAAAAAAAAGTTGCACAAATTTCTAATATACACTATTTTCTTTAAAAAAAAAAAACTTATTTTCGAGATATAACCCACGAAACACTTTGTGAAAAAAAGTGTTGCTTCCCTACATAAGCTCTTCGCACAGAACCAGTCCAACCTCTCTACCCCCTCACTGCTTGCCAGTCCAACCTCTCTACCCCCTCACTGCTTGCCAGTCCAACCTCTCTACCCCCTCACTGCTTGCCAGTCCAACCTCTCTACCCCCTCACTGCTTGCCAGTCCAACCTCTTCTCCCTCACCGCTTGCCAGTCCAACCTCTCTACCCCCTCACTGCTTGCCAGTCCAACCTCTCTACCCCCTCACTGCTTGCCAGTCCAACCTCTCTACCCCCTCACTGCTTGCCAGTCCAACCTCTCTACCCCCTCACTGCTTGCCAGTCCAACCTCTTCTCCCTCACTGCTTGCCAGTCCAACCTCTCTACCCCCTCACTGCTTGCCAGTCCAACCTCTCTACCCCCTCACTGCTTGCCAGTCCAACCTCTCTACCCCCTCACTGCTTGCCAGTCCAACCTCTCTACCCCCTCACTGCTTGCCAGTCCAACCTCTCTACCCCCTCACTGCTTGCCAGTCCAACCTCTCTACCCCCTCACTGCTTGCCAGTCCAACCTCTCTACCCCCTCACTGCTTGCCAGTCCAACCTCTCTACCCCCTCACTGCTTGCCAGTCCAACCTCTCTACCCCCTCACTGCTTGCCAGTCCAACCTCTCTACCCCCTCACTGCTTGCCAGTCCAACCTCTCTACCCCCTCACTGCTTGCCAGTCCAACCTCTCTACCCCCTCACTGCTTGCCAGTCCAACCTCTCTACCCCCTCACTGCTTGCCAGTCCAACCTCTCTACCCCCTCACTGCTTGCCAGTCCAACCTCTCTACCCCCTCACTGCTTGCCAGTCCAACCTCTTCTCCCTCACTGCTCGCAAAACGTCGTACGATATGCCACTTTGTAAAGTCTCAAATGCAGTGGAGGAGGAGGGAAAAAAAAAAAATAGATACCGAGGAATGTTTGTCAGGTCAGCAACACAGACTGCGGAATGATGGACTGTGTGTGTGTGTGTGTGTGTGTAGGACGACCACCACCACCCTCACCCACCTCCTCCTCCTCTCTCTCTGAGAACCCGACGACGACGACGACGACGAACCAGAAGCAATACACCAGACCAGCAGACACGGTCACCGTCGGAGGGCGTCAGCAGTTCTTCAGGTCCCCGCGTGTGCAGGGAGAACCTTCTGGTCCACATGATGATGATGCTGCGGTGGTGGTGGTGTTCGTGAGTGGAAAAAAAATCTTTTTCTCCCCCTCTCTTGTAAGCGCCTCAACCTTCTGCTGCCCGGCCGACTTGTCGCGCCTCTCTCTCTCTCTCTCTCTCTCTCTCTCTCTCTCTCTCTCTCTCTCTCTCTCTCTCTCTCTCTCTCTCTCTCGAGCCCAGCCGGCGAGACGTGTGCCCTACAAAGCCTTCAAGAAGTCAACTCAAGGAGCATGAGGACCCGAGCAGCTTGGTCGGAACTACCAGTACATAATTGAGATAATCACGTGTGGGAAAGGCTGAAGTCCTGTGTATGTTTTTGCTGTGCGTAGTACTGTTTGCTTACATGTGTGTGTATCTCTGTTTTGGGGAACATTCATGCGTGTGTGTGTGTGTGTGTGTGTGTGTGTGTGTGTGTGTGTGTGTGTGTGAGTGTGTGTTTCCATTAGTATGTGATAATCTACTATTGGTACTGTATTGGGATTCGTAGGGTACCATCTTTTGTGTGTGTGTGTGTGTGTGTGTGTGTGTGTGTGTGTGTGTGTGTGTGTGTGTGTGTGTGTGTAATTCGCAAAGCAGAGAAAGAGCTGTACAATCCGCGGGGTTCCATCTCAAAAATCTTCTTTACCATCAGGTAGTGTATCTTTTTTTTTCACCTTCAATCTAATCCCGGAGTTTACAATTTCATCACTTCAGTTTATGACGAGCTTCTTGCTTAACTTCTTTCGTTATAACCTTTCGTTAAGCTTCCATTACGTCTCAAGAGGAACGGTTCACTGTCGACGACGTCATTCGAGTGATTAACGAAGGAAAGATGCAACCAGGTACTTTCCAAACGCGACTTTCCAATCACCACCTAACGCTGCTTGTAATTAAGTTGTTGCCTAACATGGCTCTCCTACCATTAACTAACGAAGGTTGTAATTAGGTTGTTGCCTAACATGGCTCTCCTACCATTAACTAACGAAGGTTGTAATTAGGTTTTTTCCCACAGCATGATTCCGATCACCAACTAACGCTGGTTGTAATTAGGTTGTTCCCTAACATGACTCTCCTACCATTAACTAACGAAGGTTGTAATTAGGTTTTTTTTCTCACAGCATGATTCCTATCACCAACTAACGCTGGTTGTAATTAGGTTGTTCCCTAACATGAGTCTCCTACCATTAACTAACGAAGGTTGTAATTAGGTTGTTCCCTAACATGACTCTCCTACCATTGACTAACGAGGGCTGTAATTAGGTTTTTTCCCACAGCATGGTTCCTATCACCACCTAACGAAGGTCGTAAATCAAGTATTCCCAAACTTCATCCTCTATCATCACCTACCTAACAACGCTAACAATTATGCAGACAATTTGTCTTCTAATTGTATTCTTTATATCTTCCTCCTCCTCCCCATCCCCCATCTCAGGTCGGTCTGTCCTCCTCGCACCCCTACGTGCTGTCCTCCTCGAACCCCTACGCGCTGTCCTCCTCGAACCCCTACGCGCTGTCCTCCTCGAACCCCTATGCGCTGTCCTCCTCGAACCCCCTACGTGCTGTCCTCCTCGAACCCCTACGTACTGTCCTCCTCGAACCCCCTACGTCCTGTCCTCATCGAACCCCCTACGTGCTGTCCTCCTCGAACCCCCTACGTGCTGTCCTCCTCGAACCCCTACGTGCTGTTCTCCTCGAACCCCCTACGTGCTGTCCTCCTCGAACCCCTACGTGCTGTCCATCTCGAACCCCGACGTGCTGTCCTCCTCGAACCCTTACGTGCTATCCTCCTCGAACCCCCTACGTGCTGTCCTCCTCGAACCCCTACGTGCTGTTCTCCTCGAACCCCCTACGTGCTGTCCTCCTAACCCCTACGTGCTGTCCTCCTCGAACCCCGACGTGCTGTCCTCCTCGAACCCCTACGTGCTATCCTCCTCGAACCCCCTACGTCCTGTCCTCATCGAACCCCTACGTGCAGTCCTCCTCGAATCCCCTACGTGCACGTGTGTGGTTGCAGAAAGACACGACGGGAGCATTCATCACTGGTCGCACCCATACGTCTTACACGAATCTCCCAATTTCTCTGTTTATCTCGTAAAATGTATTTGACGTGTCATTAATCTGTAGCATTACTTTAATCAGTCACTTTTCCCTTTCCACTCTTTACCTCCCTCCTTGGCTGAATTATGGTGGTCTTACATTACAATAAATGAAGAATGACTTACGTCTGTCTTCTAATCGTCTGAGCAACGTCTCACTTCTGGTGTGTGTGTGTGTGTATGTGTGTGTGTGTGTGTGTGTGTGTGTGTGTGTGTGTGTGTGTGTGTGTGTGTGTGATGACTGAAGGAAGCTGTGGTCTTAAAAGCTTCACACCCACGACAGCACCCCATCCACCACCCCCCCTAGTCTGACCATAATAGATGGACCCGGGTACTGTCACACCCAAGATAGTTTTAAGTCCTTCCTGACACTCCAGAACGAGAAATTATGCAAACGAGGGAGCTGATAACAAATGACCAGAGTGTGTGTGTGTGTGTGTGTGTGTGTGTGTGTGTGTGTGTGTGACTGTCATTAATATCTGTGGTCAAAAAGAATGGTCTAGCTAGACACTAGTGGGTCTCGAGACGCTATATAATCATACTTCTCGAGGTGAATGATCTTAAATTTTGTCATACTGGCCAGTCCAGTCCTCATAGCCTTCCAAGAACTTATGCGTCAACAAGGTGACGGGGGGATCACACAGCAACTGCCTGACGGTGCTCAACTGACGTGCTATAATGCACCGTTACAGGCCAGCGGGGAAGACGATGCGGTGGAATGTGTTGCCCATAATAACACCACCAACAACCTCGCTCACTCCTAGCAGCGAAGAGCTTAGCCTAACTCCAATCACTGTGGAATGAACGGTATTTTCACGGCACCGAGATGCAATATGTCTCCGAGTCCGGACTCATGCTATAACCCTCTCTGACACCATATACATTCTCTCGCAACTCTTGAATTTCGAAGGAAAGCGCCCTGCGTGAATCTACTCCCTCCACAATTCACTCCTTGCTTGTTTTGAAGCCTGAAGGAGCGATCGTGATATCCAGTTTCCACAGATAACCTCAGAAGTTCGACGTAAACGTCATGGCCATGTTGATAGCCTAGTTAAAAAAAAAAAAAAAAGACACTGCTTACTCTGAGCCTCTATCCCACAAGACGCGGTCCAACTTCAGTAAGCCACGGTGAGCACCGTCCTCGCTGCAGCTGCCCGTGAGCACCTCCACCTCCACGAGGGTACTAGACGAACCTTCAGCTGTGAGTATTAAAACAATAGGATGACCGCACGTCCATGAAGAAACGCAAGTGTGGAAAACATCATCATCAACAGTGAACCAGGCAGTATGATATCCGAACTACCGGAACACGCACGTCAAGGTGACAGGTACAAGTAACAGAATACAAAGACACAAACTACAGACATATATATTCAAGACCTCTAAAGCAGCACAAACAGGGAACACATGCGTGTTTCCCCGAGTTGTTGTTCCCCTGTGCTGGCTCTGCAGAGCTTCTGACAGACGCCCAACTGAAGATCATTCAGTATGTTAAGATAAGCGATTCCAAGCCTATTGACCAAAGGATTCGAGACCTTTGTGATCACCTCAGTGGCACGGGGTGCTCTTGAGGATATTCACTTGCAATACCCAAAGTTTGCTGTGCCTTCAAATACACCCTGGCTCTTGTAACTGTATTTACGAAATCGTCAGTGTCACTGTATCCTGTAAATCATACACATTGTATCCGAATGCACTCTGATGCTCTTTGTATACACATGGTGCTCAAAGGTACCACCATGGCTCTCCTCTGTATCATTACTAATTAGCGTATCATTGGTCCCCTGTCTTTTCAACGGAAGGTCACATGCGCGCCCACCCCGTCACCCTCCAATGTCGATGTATTGTACCAACTGTACGCTCTCTGCCTGCCTCCACCTACACCCTATTATGATGTGCCCTTCACTCACGCTATCACACAGACATTTTGTCTTGCTGTACTGACACAGGTGCCTATAATATCATCCATCACCCGGGACTACATCCGTAAATCAAGACGTACATCAAAGGGTGACACACAATACCCACCGTTAACAGAGTTAAGCCAACTACACCGATGTATGTCATTCACGTTGATGATATGTCTACAGTCTTCACTCTCACCTCGCTGCCATAACCGGGCTCACACCTGATGTACACACAACCTCGTAGTTCAACATGGGACCTAACCTGCTGATGGCCAGAACGGTCTTGTACACCAGCGAGAGCCGCTGTTGAAGCCCGACCACGCCACCAGACCACAGCCACACCTCTGACGGACCAACAAGACCATCCAGACCACAGCCACACCTCTGACGGACCTACAAGACCATCCAGACCACAGCCACACCCCTGACGGACCTACAAGACTATCCAGACCACAGCTACACCTCTGACGGACCTACAAAACCATCCAGACCACAGCCACACCTCTGACGGACCTACAAGACCATCCAGACCACAGCCACACCTCTGACGGACCTACAAGACCATCCAGACCACAGCCACACCACTGACGGACCAACAAGACCATCAGACTACAGCCACACCACTGACGGACCTACAAGACCATCAGACCACAGCCACACCAGATTCAGCACCCATCAAATGTGCTAGAGTGTAGACTCTAGACCCAGCTACGCCACTAAACACATCAAACACAAATCAAACCAGGCAGCCAAAAAAATTGCATGAACAAGAAGTAAAACACCCAGTGCTCTATGGTAGTAAATCAAATACCAAGTCTTTTATACTAGTAAATAAAACACATAGTGTTAGTAAATAAAACATACATACATGACGTCTAACTCCCTTGCATCTCCAAGTGTAAAAAGAGCCAATGTATACGTCCATTTAGATCCTGTCATCAATTTCCGTGGACACTTTTGCCTATGGCCCCGTTCAGGACAATAACAGACCAAAAAAAGAAAAAACGATAACACATGTTACCCAACAGAGACCTGCTCCCACTTCAGTGACCCCTTTTACGAGGCTGGCCTACAAATCTACATACTCTTCCACTGACTGACTTTTTTTTAGTATATTAAATGACAAAGTCTTAAACTGTACTTACAGCCTTTAATATGAATACTGTACGGCTCCACAGACACTGTCCTCAATCATAAGACTGTTACGACCATAAGTTTCTCTCACCTTTTCGGAATGCGCCAACTCCCTCGCAAGTGTCTCAGTCGCTTGACAACACTGAACGGACCGCCGCATCCTAGTCGGGTTCGAACCGCCGAACCCAGTCCACTGCGCGCTCCCCACTAGCTCGGGAACAAGCGACTCCAACTTTCACACGCTTTACACGGATGTTCCCAGGCGGCTGTGTGAACGACCGGTAAATACCAGGAGAAAAATAAATACTGAATGCTGAAGGCTGGCTCCGGGAGATATCTCCTATGGCAGATGGCCTCCTAGAGGGATCTCCTATGGCAAGTAGCCTCCTAGAGAGATCTCCTATGGCAGGTGGCCTCTTGGGGATATCTCCTATAGCAGAAGGTAGCCCCCCCCCCTGAAGATATCTCCTATAACAACAAGTGGCATCCTGGAGACCTCCTACAGCAGAGGGTGGCCTCCTGGAGACCTCCTATATCAGAAGGTGGCCTCATGGAGACCTCCTACAGCAGAAGGTGGCCTCCTGAAGACCTCCAACAGCAGAAGTGGCCTACTGGAGACCTCCTACAGCAGAAGGTGGCCTCCTGAAGACCTCCTACAGCAGAAGGTGGCCTCCTGGAGACCTCCTACAGCAGAGGGTGGCCTCCTGGATATACTTGGGTCACGTGTATACAATAAGGAGGGTGGGGATGGGGGAGTGTTGTAGGACGGGTGTTGGAGACAGGGGGTCCGGGGTGCTAGATGCTAAAGGTGAGGGTGGAGGTGACTGGGGAGAAGAGTACCGGAAGCATGGATTAAGGGCGCTTGAGGCACTAAGTCGGGATGCTGAAGAAAGGAGGGGTGGGGTCGCTGGAGGAAAGGGGGTGAGGCGCTGTTGGCAAGGAATGGAGGAGCTTCAAGTAGGTCGGAAGGCGTTGCCAGAGGTAAGGGGTGCTGGATGCTAAGGGTGGGGTGCTCTGAGGGGTTAAAAGGGTGGAGCTGCTGTACGTAGGTGTGGGGTCGTGGTAGTGACTGATGAAGGCGTTAGGTTGGGGGGATGGATCACTGCGGTAAAGGTTGCTGGGGAGTGCTACAAACAGAGAGGTGCTGGAGGAATAAGGTGAGAGATTTCTGACGGATCTAATTGGTATTTTCATTTGAAAATAAAAAAAAAGAAAGAATCTTTAGCTTAGTATCGCCATTAGCTTTGGACACTGAGAGACTCTGCTCTGCAATGCAAATGTAAAGTATAAGGCAATAACGGTTGCGGAGTGACTTTCAGCGTTATATTTCACTGAGCGATATCGAATAAGGCGGCAGCAGTAAGGGTTATGTATATCGGAGAAAATTTGGAGTTAACATAAAAGTACGTAATACACTTGTTAATATATATATATATATATATATATATATATATATATATATATATATATATATATATATATATAAATATGATGTACGTGTGTATATATGTATATGTCTGTGTATGTATACATATGTATACGTTGAAATGTATAGTATGTATATGTGCGTATGTGGGCGTGTACGTATAACATGTGTATGTGGGTGGGTTGGGCCATTCTTTCGTCTGTTTCCTTGTGCTAGCTAACGCGGAAGGCAGCGACAAAATATAATAATAAATGTGTACATATATATATATATATATATATATATATATATATATATATATATATATATATATATACACTGTTGAAATTTATCTTAATGCTCAGTATTCCAACTAAAGTATCCCAATTATATCCATGACTGAGCACTGAGTAAATGCCACGGAATATTAACAAACTGATTGAGCGGCCATGGGACCCCCAGCAACAGATGAATTTAAATGTTGGTAAATTTCTGATATATAATTTGGCTAATGGTGAAGTTAGCGCCTATGGCGAGCACTGAAACTGCGCCCCTGGCTTGATTAAAAATGTACATACAGTGGATGTATAAAAAAAAATATATACAGTGTAATTATAAACGGTTGAAGAGTTAGGCCAAACTTAAATTTATATAAACTCTTAAGGACTGAAAGTTGGACTTATTTGATCAAAATTGTAACGTAGAAGCGGTAATGCAACTGATAGTAGCAAAATATTACTATAATTGCAAAGTAGGGGAGTTTCTTTATCATCTCACAAAACCAAACCATTAAAAATGTCAATAGGTTAGCATAGGGTCAAAAACCAAACCATTAAAAATGTCAATAGGGTAGCATAGGTCAAAAACTAAACCATTAAAAATGTTAATAGGGTAGCATAAGTCAAAAACCAAACCATTAAAAATGTCAATAGGGTAGCACAGGACAAAAACCAAACCTGCTGAGTGGCGCACCCCTTCAAAGTGGCGCCCAGGGCACCTGCCCGACCTGCCATACCCTAGATTACGCCCCTGAGGATAGTGGAGGTTTTCGTGTTCTGTTAATCTTTTAACGTGCATTACCTCCTTTGACCTCACATATCCCCACTGCCCCGCAATTTACTGAATTCTGTTAATACTACAGCAACAACGCACAACAGAATCACTCAAAAATCCATGATGCGGAGCTCAACTAGACTTTCACCAATATGTAAAATTAGAGTTTCTGACATACACGGGGCTGTGGGTAGGAGAAAAATCACCAAGAAATAGTGTTTTGCGATGGAAATGAAGGTCAATATAATACAGAAAACATCAAAAACCATCGGAAAAACAATTTCAACCCAAACTAAACCTAACTTAACCTAACAAATCTCGCTGGAAGTCCATGTAAAATTAGTGATCATAACAATTTTTATTACACAAGTGTCGCAAACTAAATGAATAACTACGGAAGAACAATTTGAAAGGTTTGTCTGAACACCACCGCCGGAGTCCAACAAAACCCACCATCAACAGAGCCTCTCAAGCGGGTGACGCCACACAATGGACACCAACTTTTGTTACATTACTGTCATGCTTACCATAAGCATTAATAAACAAGTCACCCGAGCCTACCGTATTTACTAAAAGTTACAATCAAGTTTACAAGACAACAAGAGATACGGAATGTCAACATGAAAATACAGTTTCAAATACAAGAAAATCCTACATGGACGTATCATGTTTACCTCTTTACATAAGGTGGTTGAACGGATGGGTTTATATCATGGCATCTTGCGTCGCCCTCCTGGTTCCCGGCCAACATTACGAGATGCACATACGTCCATGATGAATTGTTGGCTAAAATTAATAAGCTTTTCAATTGACAGCTTAACACCAATGAAGAGGAACCACAGATATAGCCGTTGTGGGAGCAGTGGTCACCATCACAAATGTTTTTGTAGCCCAATGAATATCTAGGGAAGAAGCTCAACTGCCATTGATTTACACTATTTTCAAAGAAATCCCTAAATTCGACTGCAGTGTACTCTATTGCTGAGATGGTGTATTACAGAAAGAGAACGTTTAGAGAAAACTATAATTTTCTTTTCAAGGGAAAACTATTTTAACCTTATCATAAACGTCATAAAATCAATTGAAACCATTTTGTTAGAGTTACTTGAAACAAGGCTCCTATATTTAATACATAAGTGGGTAAAGGTGGGTTTTCTCAACCTTACAGTTTCTTTACTATATAACACTTGACCTTATTTGTAGCCTATAACGTACCACACACACACACACACACACACACACACACACATAGGTATTTGCATATGCCAATCATGCGGTCCTTTCCCATATGGAGATAACCAAAAGATTACTGTATCAAAGTAAGACAATCATGTGATTTCTGTATAAAAACTTTATTTGACTTTGAATATTGAAGTGGGTTACTATTTTTTCTTTATAAGTATATATGATAAAATAAAAAAGAAATCAGATTATATATAACCTTTATTATAGAAATGAAAATATAGTATTTAAAAACATTTGTCATTATATAATGAACCGTAACTATCAGCTTCAATCATCTGCTCTTTTAACCAATAATATTCATTTTGAAATACCTAATTCACCCCTGCACTGAGGAGAACATCCTAGATTTTCTCATCTTTCACATCCATTCCCTCCTATCTCGTTTGATACGCGTCCATCATAATCATCTCTCTACACTCGGGTTTGGGCACGATTTCTCAGTGGCACACGTGTAACCTCTACAATCCAATTACTTCGCATCTTCCACTCTAAAACTCCGTACGATATTCCCATTCTCTTCCACGGCTCTGTAGTTCCACCGTTCCTCACAAGAGACACTCGGTATCACCGCAACATCTGATCTTTATTTCCAAAAATACGATTCGTCCTCAAAGACAGAGGAGTTATTTCCTTTGTTTTACGTTAGCTACGACGGCACGGGTAACTGAGGCCCAAATCAAGACCATCTCATTAAAGCTATATAAATAAGCCAGGTACCCATTTTATCGACCAACCCTTAGGAGTGGATGAACAGCTGGGATGACTGTGGACCGACAGCCGCATCCAAGATTCGAACCTATGCGCTCGACCCTAGGCGGCCGGCGTATGTTTCACCTTTCCTTCTGTTTAGTACCGCCGTCACTTCTGTGTCCGTTCTAGAGCGATACATTATACTAATCCACCAAACTCGGTTCTAGAGCAAGCTAGTTTATCAACTCTCCCGATCTGATCCACTTTCCCTCTGCCACGATGCTGAATCTTCGTTTTCTACAGATATCGCTTCGGTTTCTGCTCCCGAGTGCTGGCTGTTTGAATGCAGTGCTTTTACTATCACTGACCAGGAATTACTCTACAAATCCCTGTCATATGGATTCTGTTTGGCTGTTGGGAACTCAGGAGTGAGACTGCTGTGATGTGTGTTGATTTCCCTACACCGCTGAGCTCTGGAGCTCTTTAACTGCTTATGTTTTCTTCCTAATAACTACAACTTGTCCATTAATGCAAGGAACGTTTTATATGTTTCTCTACCGGCCAGACCTCGGTGGGGGCTTTCATCCCTAACAGGAGACTGTGACACACTGGACATGTCCCTAACAGCTTTACCTCCAATGTCCGATGTATTGTTGTTACGACACACGTCGGGGCTGTTCACCTCCTGTGGTCCACGGGCGAGGGCAGCTGGCGAGGATAACGAGCGTATGGCCTGTCCCAGGCTCTTGTCTCTCACTTAATTGATACGACACTGAGTACACTCAGTTGCTGAGAGAGAGAGAGAGAGAGAGAGAGAGAGAGAGAGAGAGAGAGAGAGAGAGAGAGAGAGAGAGAGAGAGAGAGCTCTGTCACTTTGGGTGGATAAGTTTGTATTTGAGGAACTTTCCTTGAGTGTGTGTGTGTGTGTGTGTGTGTGTGTGTGTGTGTTTATATCAAGAACGAACATTCTAACTCAAGGTTCACGTGCGCCCGTTAGCGTCGGTCGGGACGCCGTGGCCTGGGCAGCATCCCTCGGCTGCCTCATGCATACAAGGTGGCCACAGGGTCGACATTCATCAGACATGTGTTGGGGACTTACTGCCGCTCGTCCTATGCTTATAACGAGGTGGACCCAACCTTGCTGAACTGGCCCTTGTTTCTCTCTGTCATCCACATCTCCATTTCACACCACACCCGACCTGCTTTACTACTCTACACCACACCCTCCACAACCCTCCTCCTTTACCATCCTTACACTACGTCCACCAGCTTTACAACCCTCTACCACATCCTCCTTTCAAACATCTCTCTCTCTCTCTCTCTCTCTCTCTCTCTCTCTCTCTCTCTCTCTCTCTCTCTCTCTCTCTCTCTCTCTCTCTCTCTCTCTCTCTCTACCACCTCGCTAACGTTGAGGCAGTATTGTCCTCCACAGTGACAAACACCCTTAAGAACATTTTATCTCCTGGCATATACCATCCTCATCCTCATCATGACTCCTTCCCTATCCCTTGACCTGATCAGGTAATCTTTAAAAGACTACTACTGTACCTCCTCCTCATAAACTTAGAGAAAAGTTTTGGATTTCTTTCTTTTTTTTTTACCTTTTCCACAATTCTCTTTTCAAAGTTTCTCTCTCTTCCCCCTCCCATCTTACCATACAGTCAATACTCGTCTCTTATTCTTTTGTATCTATTCGTATGCAAGGCTACATGTGGTGTATATCCTCCAATGCAAGTTAGGATACAATGTCGTTTACGTCTCCTCCAATGCAAGCTAGGCTACAATGTCGTTTACGTCTGCTCCAGTGCAAGCTAGGCTACACTGTCGTTTATATCTCCTCCAATGCAAGTTAGGATACAATGTCGTTTACATCTCCCCCAATGCAAGCTAGGCTACAATGTCGTTCATATCTTCTCCGCAAGCTAGGATACGATGTCGTTTACATCTCCCCCAATGCAAGCTAGGCTACAATGTCGTTTATATCTCCTCCAATGCAAGCTACGCTACAATGTCGTTCATATCTCCTCCAATGCAAGCTAAGCTACAATGTCGTTTATATCTCCTCCAATGCAAACTAAGCTACAATGTCGCTCATATCTCCTCCAATGCAAGCTAGGCTACAATGTCGTTTACATCTCCAATGCAAGCTAGGCTACAATGTCGTTTACATCTCCTCCAATGCAAGCTAGGCTACAATGTCGTTTATATCTCCTCCAATGCAAGCTATGTTACAATGGCGTTTACATCTCCAATGCAAGCTAGGCTACAATGTCGTTTACATCTCCAATGCAAGCTAGGCTACAATGTCGTTTACATCTCCTCCAATGCAAGCTAGGCTACAATGTCGTTTATATCTCCTCCAATGCAAGCTAGGTTACAATGGCGTTTACATCTCCAATGCAAGCTAGGCTACAATGTCGTTTATATCTCCTCCAATGCAAGCTAGGTTACAATGTCGTTTATATCTCCACCAATGCAAGCTAGGCTACAATGTCGTTTATATCTCCACCAATGCAAGCTAGGCTACACTGTCGTTTACATCTCCTCTATCGTACGTCCTCGGCTCTTTGGCATATTTCTTAATTGCTTTATGTCTTTCCTTTTCGATCTTCATCCTCTGTTTGCACCAATGGTCACCCAGCTCTGACTTCATCGTAGATTCCACGAAACCTTCTTGTAGCGCTGGTCTCTGCTGTTGTTGTAGAACTGTCTCTATTTCTCTGGTCTCCTCTCTTATCCATCTCTGGCGTCCTTTTTAACAACCACACACGCAAAAATTCAAGCATTACCTTATCGCTTTGTCCAGCTGGTGAGTCATATTTCATGTGTTCTGCTTCCATGCTGTGTTAAAACAAGGTGGGAAAAATTGGTATATCATCCCAACAAGAATCTAGATTTACCTTTAGTCTATTTACCCATATTTGAAATCCACCATCATCAGCACTCGACCAAGTTTGAGGAAGTAATGTCTCCCAACTTCCTTCACTATCCTGATTCCTCCTTCATCGTTCATATTTCGTTCTGTTAGTCATCTTTCTTAATTCTTATACCATGTTAAGCCATCCTTTGGACTTCCTCTCCTAAATCTATGTACTTTTTGAGTGAGGTGACCAGACTTGAGAAGTACAGTCACGTTTTGGACGAATATGTGTTGTGAATAGTTTTCTGAACATTTCTTCGTCCCTGTCTTTGAAGTTTTTGAGACCGCTCATGTAATTCCGGCTACAAAAATTCCTTCTTAAAAGTATTCATAACTGGTCGTCCTATGACGTCTTCAATGCGTCTACAAATTCTCTTTTGTCTTATTTCAGGAATCGAATCTGGTAGGTTCATAACATCTGTACTTTTTTGAATAGCTTTTCTTTCCAATCTTTCGTGTTTTTTTCCTCTGGAATATAATCTTTTTTTCCTGCTCAAAATTAATTACCGACTTGCGCCAGTCGACTTCCCTCTTTATGAACGCTTTTAAGATTGGTGCAACTCGCTTGTCAGGCCTGATTGCTCTGTCTCCCTCCTTCTCTAAATCCCCAATAGATTTATCTGTCTTTCTGTGTACCGAGGTCTGCGCTTTTCTGCACAATTACATACCCTCTTGTTTTTATTCCCTCATCCCAAGAATTGGCTTCCGCTCTCTGGCCTCTATTTCTAACGTCTCTTGTGATCTGCGTTATGGCCGTTTTCTTTTGTTGATGTATTTCAGGGACGTACAGAGAACACTCTCCTGATCATTTTCTTTGATGCTTTCCACAAGATGCACCTTCTTTCCTCTGGCTCATTTTTTCCTTCGGGATTTCCTTGTTCCCCTGTGTTTATCATGATGATGGTTTGATGATACTTCTCTACTCCTTAATTTCCACAGCCAGAGCTCACACTTACCATGGTCTTCGATTCTATTCTTTAGTTTCTTAACCTCTTCATCAATTTGTTGTAGCTTCCGATCCTGTATCTCTGTTAAAGACAATTACTTTCCTTGTACTTATAGTCATAGATGATGCATCCCTTCTCTATTTACTGAACTTTCCTTCTTGTAGTGTTGAACTATCAAAATCCCCTTCATCCAGTCTCTGTCTCTGTCTGTCTGTCTGTCTCTCTCTCTCTCTCTCTCTCTCTCTCTCTCTCTCTCTCTCTCTCTCTCTCTCTCTCTCTCTCTCTCTCTCTCTCTCTCTCTCTCTCTCTTACTGACGTTCTAATTGTAGTTATGATTATTCACCTCGTCGTTTTCCATTCTTTATTCACACTTCTTAACCTAACTTGGCTATGAACTTAATAGGCTGCCAATTCACAGTTACTTCATAAAAACTAATTTCAAATTTTCAACTCCGTGTTCGCTTGCTGAGACTGTTCACTTGCTGGTATCTTTTTTCTCCCTTTACTTGTACTATTGGTCAGCTGAAGCTGTGGTCCGCTCATATATTCTCCAAATAGAGAAGGAAGAGTTCATTACGGATGAGTCTGACTAGCTTGTTCACTCTGTAATTACCGATTTGTACAGTACGAGGAAGAAGGTTCTACACTCGTGGGGACCCAATTATCTTGAACTTTCTCTCATGATCTTTTAAACATTTTTGTATGTTGTAACCTTCACAGTTTCATTGCTTAGCCTCTTCCATTGAGCCACTACTCTGATACTACAAAAGAACTTCTTAATGTCATTTCTAACAAGTATCTTTTTATAATTTCATTTTTGGGCCTCTGGTTGTTTAATCTTTGCATCTTTCGTATAACTCTTTACTGTTGACATTATCAAACTAGTCTAGAAACTTCAAGCAGATTGTGGTCAAGTCACTCCTTATTCCTCTCTCTTCATGACTTCTAACCTATGACTGTAACTCAGCTCTCATTGTTCTGGTACCACCTTTCTTGCCCTTCTCTGGAAGTCCTCCACTGGTTCCCTAAGTGCGGTGACCAAACATGAGACGCATATTGTGGCCTTGGTCTAATATATAGATTGCTTACAATATGCCATTTCTTTAAACTTGTACTTTAATGCGTTTCTAGTACCTGCCAACTCTAATATTCGAAAGTTTGTCTCTTTTACAGTTCTCTGATGGTGGAACTCTGGCGACATATCAGGGTACATTGTTGACTCTCATGTTCCTCCTACACACAGATTCCTGCATGCTTACTTCTTTCAATGTACGTTTCATTGCAGTCTTTCGCTGTGTCCCATTGCCATTACTCTGAGATCACTCGGACTGAAGTTCATTCCAACTTTGAAATTTGTCTGAGTCCATTTCGAGAGCTCTTTTCTCCCCTCGTGACCTCTGCATCATCCGTAAACATATCCTACCCAGAGTACAATCCTCCTGGCGAGTCATTTATATCGATCAAGAAGAGCAATGGTTCCAGCATCGAACCCTGCGGCACGACACAGATAACCTCGACCACTTTCGAGACGCCTCCTCTGATACGCATCCTTTGTCAATTTCTAGCCATCGAGGGTTTTATTCTTCCTATTATTCCTGCCTGTAGGTCTAGCTTCATTACTATCCTATATGGTTACAGTGTCAGATGCTTTCTGGAAGTCCCAAAACACACCACATCCTTCTCTTCTGTCACGACATGGGGCTCCTTTCCTCATAAAAGTCTAAAAGATTTGTAACACTTGACCTCCTTGACTTGAATCCCTGTTGTCTCTCACTTAGGCAGTCGCTCCTTTGCAAGCAGCCATCTACCATCCTTCTGAACTTTCCCCAGTATGTGCATGTGTGTGTGTGTGTGTGTGTGTGTGTGTGTGTGTGTGTGTGTGTGTGTGTGCAGCCGGGGAGGGAATGCACATACCACATAGCATTACTCGATGGTACAAAGCTATCTCGGCAGTTCTTAAGTTTATCATAATTGGTATTTTCATTCTTTAGACAATTTCTTATATTTCTGATCTCTTCTACCATCACAAACAAACTCGTGATGACAAAGTTATGCAGGGGTCTTTCCATGTACTTGTGTACCTCTGGTTTCGTTGCTTACCAGTGATTCACGTACACAGTTGCAGTTAATGAATATAAGTAATTTGCTGTATTACGATACAGTACAACCATATGTACCCATGTGGTCTAACAGACAGCACACAAGACACATGAGACCTAACAAACAGCACACAAGACACATGAGACCTAACAAACAGCACTCAAGACACATGAGACCTAACAGACAGCACACAAGACACATGAGGCCTAACAAACAGCACACAAGACACACGAGACCTAACAAACAGCACTCAAGACACATGAGACCTAACAGACAGCACACAAGACACATGAGGCCTAACAAACAGCACACAAGACACATGAGACCTAACAAATAGCACTCAAGACACATGAGACCTAACAGACAGCACACAAGACACATGAGGCCTAACAAACAGCACACAAGAGACATGAGACCTAACAAACAGCACACAAGAGACATGAGACCTAACAAACAGCACACAAGAGACATGAGACCTAACAAACAGCACACAAGACACATGAGACCTAACAAACAGCACACAAGACACATGAGGCCTAACAAACAGCACACAAGAGACATGAGACCTAACAAACAGCACACAAGAGACATGAGACCTAACAAACAGCACACAAGACACATGAGACCTAACAAACAGCACACAAGACACATGAGACCTAACAAACAGCACACAAGAGACATGAGACCTAACAAACAGCACACAAGACACATGAGACCTAACAGACAGCACACAAGACACACAGTTCCCAACCTTGACCTTATTCTCCACGACAAAGACCTCAGTCGGCAAGAGTGACCCGTGACCACCACAGTATTGAGAATGATTGCGTCATCGTGTGTGAAGGTACACGTACACACACGCATACACACACGACTGTGATAAATAAGACTTACTAATGTTCTCGCTCTAGCCAGGCGGGTCACGTCTTGCCTGCACCCACCACCTCCACACCGGCAGCTCCTCCGTCAGGTCTGGTCCAGTGTGTGGTGTGCTACCACCTTCCTCCTCCTCCTCCTCCTTTGAGGTCTCCCTCTACCCCTTGTGTCACCAGGCGGTCTCCTGCGACACTCCTTGCGACATCGTAAACTTTCCCCACTGTAGCATGTATCAGGAGTGTTCGTGAAAGCTGTCTCCCTGACCAGCGCATGCGTATGACAGATGTATCCAGGATCTTGACCTCCCGTGGCAGGTGTGCCCTGTGAGGGAGGACCCCCACACCCATGAACCCACCCTTCCAGGACACACACTCACGCCGCTTCAGACAACTTTAGGTCTCTGAGGGTTCGCCGACTTTGGACTACACATGCCACCTAGTCGACCATGTTTACAGCAAAATGCAAAAGTATTTGTGGACAGAAATAATAATAAAAAAAGGATATCTAAGACTCGTTTTAACATATTATTTTCTAATCTTCTGTCAAATCCTAGCAGAAAAGTTGTCATCCTGTCGAGTAGGTGTAAAGTCTCACCAACATTACCCTCGTCCTAAGTAGTTCCTTCAAGGTAAACAAACTCACGCCACCTCAACCCCGATACCAACGATCGAGACGAGAAACGCAACAGTAACGTAACTCAGGCGAGTGTAGTCAACTCATGGGACGGTGTAGCTCGCGTGGGATGTCTAACTTAGGTGACTCGTCTTTGAATGAATTCAGCCAACCGTATGTTGCATCGGTGGAGGCTTCACCGTCCTAATTAACAACGGGGAATGGTAAAGTATTAAAGATACTGACCTGATCGCTGGATTATCCACGAATCTTTAGATGAATTATCTTTTTTTTTTTTTATCTATATCTCTCGATGATCACTGGATTTCTAGATGACGGATGGCCAAGGTAAGTGGAATATTGGCTTCAGTCCATTGTAACAAGACACGCGCAGATTTCATCTCATCTTAGATCAAGATGTTTGGGCTCCATTGCCCAGGAGATGATGTTCTTTTTTTTTTTACTGTGCGTTAAGCAGCAGCAGGTTTACGGCCACTGAAGTGTTGTCTCAACATCTTACTTCAAGGAATTAGAAAAACTCTCGATACCTTGAGGTGGAGTCCATGGCTGGGTTTAGGGCAGGCTAGACTGAACACTTGCCCAAGGGACCTCACAATACGCTAGCCTACACAACACTGCCCTGAAGAAGTAAGATTGTAACAATTAAAGGGACAATGTAACAGTTACTGTAGCATCGCCCGTATTGTAAGTTCTCATTTCCACACTGATCATTCAATAGATTCGATAATTCATCTTATTTTTTAATATGGTCTCCAATTACCTTTTTCCTTGAAGGTGGCTACTAGATCTTTAACACCTTCCCTCCAGGAGATGGGGAGGCAGTACGAGTGACGAACCCTAACCCCGTATTCTACAAACAGGTCACTACAAATAGGTTATTACGGTAAACTGAAACCAGGCACCTGAAAGAGGACGGGGATCATATACTAATTTTCTTCTCCATATACAAAGTTGAGGACAGTTTCCAGCCCGACCAGTAGTCGACGTGGATGGTCCGTACCAACCAGTCCTTTACGGCGGTACTGGAAGGTAAGATCCTCGTGGAAATCCTGTCCGAGTCGGCTGGTGGATGAGTCCGCGCCTCCCGCGGTCATGCTGAGGCAGCCTAGTAGGGCGAGGTGAGGCGGCGCGCGCGCGCGCGCGCGCTCTTACTGCCTGTCTGTGGTGTTCTGTACTGATGACGCTTCAGTCTGTTATTGTCGTTATTGTCTGTGGTGTAAGCTCTTGCTGATGGTTCTTTTAAGATAATCTGGTGTGGTGAACCGTCAGGCTGTTGTAAGCTCGTGTCGATTCTTTTAAGATATTCTGGTGTGGTGAAGCGTCAGTCTGTTGTTACCGCCTGGTACTCTGGAAGACTAGCCTGAGGTGGTGGCTTGCTCCTGGGGTCGGTGAGGGAGACGAAACAACTCGTTGGTTCTTTTCTAGAATAGATTTGATATTCATTTTCACTCTAGTATCAAAACTTTTTAACATTTGCTGGATTTGATGGGTATCTACAGCTCAAGGTCATTACGTCAGGACCTTTATCATTGGTTAAACATACACTGAGCAAAAAAATAACATCCCTTCAAATCATGGACGCCTCGATTACAATAATATTCCACTGTCCATATTTTCCTTAATGTATTTTGGAGTTATTGGGGATAGGGGTACATGAACCTCTGAGTTTAAAGGGTTGGCTCTGCTCTTTTCGGCACCTCAAAATTCCCCCATCACTGACAATCGAGTCAAAATCAAAATCACAATCCCATATATCACATTCAGTACAGAGTCACAGATCATGAGCCGAGTACAGCCACATGTTATCCTGGGTTCCTCTACCCATACCCACAGTGACTGGTCTGGCCCAGAGCCCCCTTGATTTGGTCAGTGCCGCTTTGGTCTGGCATTCCTGGCTGGCCAGGGCCTCTCTGATCTAGCTAGCAAACCGATGCATTTATGAGTTCTGGTTACAGAGTTCCGTGATCTCTTTAGCCTTAGAGGCCCCCGAGGGCGTGAGTCCTAGGGCGTGGCCCCCAGACAGCCAGAGATCTTACATCGGGATCCCCCAGCACAACATGAAAATGGCTCCCGAATCATAAGACACAAGGACTCGGTACGATATGACAAGACACAATACCTTATAACACCAGAGCGCTGGATTCGACACTGTCATGGGAACTTTCGATCTTAGGAATGATCCTCCTGTTCTCCCAGCGGTCGGCCACGTCATGACCACTCACACACAAAAACGCTTTCCAGCTCCTACTTAGTGAAGGTGTTCTGAGGCGACCTGGAGGTTGTAGCGCCGACTGTTGACGGCGACAGTTAAGGACGTAGGACAAGTAAGGTCAACAAGAGGTTGCAGATGTTATCCACAGTGAAGGTATCCACTTGGAACTTACTCCCAGCCAATGTCTCCACTTGGTAATAATGCTGCAGACTGGGCTCCCCGTGTGTGTGTGTGTGTGTGTGTGTGTGGTGTGTGTGTGAGGCCGCCTCTCACGTTTCTTATCTACCTCACTGATTTTAAATCTAGGGGATTTACTGACGCGCTTTTTTTTTTTTCAGGGAATTATATTCCCCCTGGCGGGAGTGAGGAGGGAGCCAGATGGAGGGGCGGGTCCAGGCTCAGCAACCAGCCTCCTGGAGGTCAGGTGGGACATCGTCTGCTCCCTCACAGGTGGTGTCAGTACCTCTCCCCCCGGCCTCATATACCCTCCCGGAAGCACCAGGAGGTTCCCCTTGTTTCCTACATTTCGATGTTTCTCCCACTGTAGAAGTTATCAGTTGGGCAACAGGCATAATAAACATTTTTCTCAGATATAGTTTATCGTTTTATTATGACATCTTTTTAGATAACTTACGATACATTAATGGAGAATGATCGTTCCGTGTTGTCAAGACGGTATTGGCCAGTCCAGGTTGAGCGTTCACCCGCTCACTGTTAAAGCGACCGAAATTTTTCAGAATCGTTGTATGGCTATTTTTCGATTATTTTTTCCCTTCATTCATCCATTCCCTGGAGGATCAGCGTGAGGGGGAGCATTTGAGTCAGCTGATCAGTGAACGGCAGCCAAAAACCCAACGTAGATTATTTCGCAGTTAAGAAGCCACTTTTTTTTTTTTTTTTTTACCGTGGAACATGCAAATTAAGTTCATTACAATACCATCAGCTCTGTGGTCCGGCAACCCTTGGCCAATCATCTCACACGCCCTCACCAGCTCTACACCAGCTCTCACATCACCACTCACGACTTCACCATTATCATTTATCATCTTTCAGTAAAAAAGAAAAAAATCGATGGAGACATACAGCCAATACCCCAGTGTAAGCAAGTGCTGCCTCGCACGATCCAGTATACGCCTTCTACGGTAGCCTATTACTCCTATGCATCGTAGCCATATGAAGCCTTCCCTTTGGGGGCGGAGGACCCAAGTGAGAAGTCGTTGCCTCCCTGCCAACCTCACGTTATTTAGCGCATCACATTACTGGCTTAACACACTTAAATGGGATATTGTGATCTACGTTTAGAATTATGTCTCTCCCATCTTACTACATTCTGTTGGAAGAGCCGCCAGATACCCTGGGTAGGGAGGAATTTAGCCATTGCCACTTAAGGTTGAATATATATGTGTGGCATATCCTCATACATGACACATGTGGCTTTAAGTGTATTTATTAATTTCACTGACAATACCAGCTGGTGGATCATTTCCAAAGTTCTATGACAATTGTTAAGAAATTGTTACCCACGTTTATACAATTTTTTTCCCTCGACCTTCAGACCATCGTATCTGGTTACTGTATCTTCATCTAGTGTAGGCAGTGTAATCAATATCATCTAGTTAATCCGAAAACTTCATTTAGGTCACGGAATCTGCATATTTTTTCAAGAGGAGAATTTCAGATATGTAAACCTTTCCCCCTATCGTTCAATCCTGAATGACGTAATTAGTTTTTTGTTTTTTTCGCGTCATTTCTTCTTTGGTAAAGCTCGGTAATTAGAGTAGCGTGATCTAAATGTGGTCTGACTAGAAAATTGTAAAATATTAATGTTTCCCTTCGTTTTAGAGTTTGTATATAAAGTGTATATGAAACCCAAAATCATCTGTGCTTTTATACTTACACATAAGCTTTACTTGTCTTATTTCAAGACATTACTGTTTTTCACCCCAAGGTCTTTCTCTTCTTGTGCTTTGATAATGACTTATTAAACATTTCATAACCGTAATTGATATTTTGTTACCAAGACACATTATCATAGCATCTGTCTCTCCAATCTCTTTGATTTATTCAACAATCTCTCTTTCGTTGCGCTGCATTTTCTAACTCCCAAAATCATGAAGTTTTGAGATTTCCCTCATAATTCCTGTCTCCACTTCACTGGCAAAGACAGCAGTAAAAAAAAGAAACTATTCCCATGGCCTTATCCTGTGGAGTCCCACACCTCACACTGAGCCAGTCAGATGCTTCCGTGTTTTTAATATCATTCATTGTTTTGTTTCCATACGTCGGCTCGCGACCTCGATCTCGCATCCTGTGTGATCTAATTCCTGCTTATCATCATTTTAAGCGATAATTCAACGAAATCTTCTTGGATGTCTAAGTGTGTATAACATTTTAGGGCGTCTTCCAATCGATACTGTGAAAACAATGTAGACAAGTAGTTGATAGCTTATTGTCCTTTAAAAAAGTCTTGTCCCTAATAATTGTTTCTGTAATTTTGCCTAAAGCCGGTGTCACCTGGTCCGTGTGGGCTACTCATATGTCACCTGGTCGGTGGTGGCGGGTTCATGTCACCTGGTCAGTGTAGGCTGGTCCATGTCACCTGGTCGGTACGAACCTGCTGGAGTCGGCTGGTCGTAATCAACTGGTTCACGTCGCCCGGTCCTTATTAGATGGTCGGTGGGTCTGTAAGCAAGGAGACCTGGTCACGTGATGGGGGCTGGCGGCTGCCCTCGGGCAACATGTAATCACATTAACATCAAAGCCTCGCCAACGGATACTCTAAGGAAGGGCTGCATATCTCCAAGACGCACCTAATGCTGAGGAACTGAGAAAAATATGTGTAACGGATGAGACTGTGTAAAGCAGCAGAACAACAGACATGGCTCTGTAGTCTTTGGTCGAACAGCACCACAGACATCATCAGGGAACCTTAGACGTTTAGCGATGGTTATAAAGCACTGTGTAACTAGCTATGCATGTAAAGTGCCGTGGAAGTAATAAGTTCGTAGCGCATCAATTAACTGGTTATGAATCTCCCGCAACTCTCGAATCAATGTGTGTGTGTGTGTGTGTGTGTGTGTGTGTGTGTGTGGCTCAATAACAATAGGTGTATTCATAAAAAAAATCACTGAAGCAGCTGTGTATTCATCGAATAATGTTAAGTAGGTGGGTATACATAGCGTCATGTCATTAACTTGGTATATGTAGCGTTAAGTGCATGTGTAGCGCGAAGTATGTCTGTGAGTCCAAGACACCATATATGTAGATATATAATCATTGCATCGCGACCGTATATGTAACAAAACATCTTTCTCAAGTTCCCAGGCTATGTGGAGATCGAGCGGAAAGTGGAGGTGACCTGTGCCGGGGCAGGTCTGAAAGCCACACCCAGCCCTCAGGCCATATCGTCCCCAGGCCAAATTCCAGCCCCAAGACCACATCTAGTCCCTTGGACACACCCAGCCCACCCAGGCCTCACCACCATGACTTAATCGCAACTTACATCATCGATCAACCATCACGTTGTACTAGGTTTTATGATGATGTGGCTGAAACGAGTGTAATGAAATGTTTCATTTTAGCAGATGAATAATCCTGTAGTTGATTTTCTATAATGAATGTGACCCTGACCAAAATGAAGTAATGCAAATAACACTGTAATTTATGAACCAATAAAACTCTCATGTAAATCAAAGTCACTGTGGCTGGTTAGCTTGTATGATGAATTCATGTTCTTCATCCATTGACGGATGCAAAAGTTCATAGCACATGCAACATACAAACATCCTCTCTCACCTTTTTAGTGCCTGAATAGTAGCGTTGTCGGCGACGGTATGGTGGGAGTTGCTCGTTGGAGGGAAGCGTAGCCCTAAATTTCAATAAAGAAACCCGGAATCTTAACCGAGTCAGCAATAGGGAAGTTCAACCCTGGCTTGCCCAGAACTGACACCGGACCACAGGTACAACTCGATCGTCCTCTACCATTTGGCTCACTGAGAATAGACACAGGGAAAATATATACATAAAAACAGGAAAACGTCACATCCTCCTCAACATGTAGTATAGCACCACCAAACACACAATGCTTACCTGTGAGGTTGAAGCAGATCATGCTAACGAAGAACTACCGATATAATTTTCCTCTCAGAAGAACCAAGGAATACATTCGAAAGACTAATCAACAAGAGATTAAGGTTTCCATCAAGAAGAGTTTACTTTCAGTGAGCATGGCTTTGGAAGGCAAATAAACACTACTACGCTATCTCGAACACTGAAAAAACAAAAAGAATAACCAGAGATCTAGGGATAAACTGCACAGTTAGCGGTTAGCGTTTCTTATCGTGAGGCATACATGGGCCGCCTGAGATCAAACCTGCATAAGTTCGAAATCTGTTTGTGGTAGCAGATCCACAATCCACCCAGCTGTTCATCCTCCCCTGAGGCTGGTCGACAAAACCAGGATAAGGTGTGTGTGTGTGTGTGTGTGTGTGTGTGTGTGTGTGTATATATATATATATATATATATATATATATATATATATATATATATATATATACATGCATAAGAGTAATGACATTGTACATGTATACAAAGTTAAGACACGGGAATACACGTGAGTAAAACTCGCTCCCCGTAACACACATATAGTGGTCAGAAATGATAAACACAAGCAAAGCCTTAAGTAAACTGAAAAATCGTTACACAGAAAATCCAAAGAGGGTATCACATACCTTCCCTAACTATGCCATCATCCCCATAACCATAAACACAGCAACATCGTCAGAATTTCCATAACTAAACAGGGTCCTACAATACATTATTTGGCTATCAACTTTTTCTATAACTTAAGCAAGAATCATTCCCCAACCGGCAAGAAGTATAAGCACAGACATCTTTTTCAGTCAAGACCAATCAATTAGTAGTCCCCATATAAACACTTACCAGCCCTGTAAAATCAGAAACGACCAGACTCGTGAAAATCAGGGGCGACCAGACTCGTGAAAATCAGGGGCGACCAGACTCGTGAAAATCAGGGGCGACCAGACTCGTGAAAATTAGGGGCGACCAGATTAGTAAAATCAGTTACAGAAGAGACTGGAATATAAAACAAACACTGACGAGTTTACGAATGTGGCGGCGGGGAATAGGCCTACGCATAGCGTAGTGAAGACAAATCGATACAGCACCAGAGGTGTTGTTACAATATTTGGCCACACATTAACATCTCGAGGTTTAACAGAAAACCACAAGTAACAACGGAGTTGTGAGGGTATAGTAGTCCTGATATGCATGCATAGAGTGTGGCACCTCATGAACTGACAAAGCCATATCTGGCAAAGGCTGTGAACCTTCCTATGTGTATAGGAACTATTCCACAACACCCACACATCTTTCTCGCTTCCAAATCATACATACTACTGATCAAGAGGATTCGAAATAACAAAATACTGGAAACCAACAACTACGACTTAACATAGAATTAGCTAGTACATGTTTAACAAAAGCTAAAGAAAAATATGGAAGAAACTCAGAAAACGAATACTCAAATTATGGACATATTCAAAAGATCTCGAAGGCAACACGAACATGGAACGAACACACTTGGTTCCCAGGAAGCCTCAGGGCCCCGAGAGAGAGAGAGAGAGAGAGAGAGAGAGACATCAAGCACCAGGTCTGGAATGGACTCCAAGCACCAGGTCTGGAATGGACTCCAAGCACCAGGTCTGGAATGGACTCCAAGCACCAGGTCTGGAATGGACTCCAAGCACCAGGTCTGGAATGGACTCCAAGCACCAGGTCTGGAATGGACTCCAAGCACCAGGTCTGGAATGGACTCCAAGCACCAGGTCTGGAATGGACTCCAAGCACCAGGTCTGGAATGGACTCCAAGCACCAGGTCTGGAATGGACTCCAAGCACCAGGTCTGGAATGGACTCCAAGCACCAGGTCTGGAATGGACTCCAAGCACCAGGTCTGGAATGGACTCCAAGCACCAGGTCTGGAATGGACTCCAAGCACCAGGTCTGGAATGGACTCCAAGCACCAGGTCTGGAATGGACTCCAAGCACCAGGTCTGGAATGGACTCCAAGCACCAGGTCTGGAATGGACTCCAAGCACCAGGTCTGGAATGGACTCCAAGCACCAGGTCTGGAATGGACTCCAAGCACCAGGTCTGGAATGGACTCCAAGCACCAGGTCTGGAATGGACTCCAAGCACCAGGTCTGGAATGGACTCCAAGCACCAGGTCTGGAATGGACTCCAAGCACCAGGTCTGGAAGGGATTCCAACACCGGGTCTGGAAGAGACTCCAAGCACCGGATCTGGAAGGAACTCCAAGCGCCGGGTCTGGAAGGGACTCCAGCACCGGGTCTGGAAGAGACTCCAAGCACCGGATCTGGAAGGAACTCCAAGCGCCGGGTCTGGAAGGGACTCCAGCACCGGGTCTGGAAGAGACTCCAAGCACCGGATCTGGAAGGAACTCCAAGCGCCGGGTCTGGAAGGGACTCCAGCACCGGGTCTGGAAGAGACTCCAAGCACCGGATCTGGAAGGAACTCCAAGCGCCGGGTCTGGAAGGGACTCCAGCACCGGGTCTGGAAGGAACCCCAGCACCGGGTCTGGAAGAGACTCCAAGCACCGGATCTGGAAGGAACTCCAAGCGCCGGGTCTGGAAGGGACTCCAGCACCGGGTCTGGAAGAGACTCCAAGCACCGGATCTGGAAGGAACTCCAAGCGCCGGGTCTGGAAGGGACTCCAGCACCGGGTCTGGAAGAGACTCCAAGCACCGGATCTGGAAGGAACTCCAAGCGCCGGGTCTGGAAGGAACCCCAGCACCGGGTCTGGAAGAGACTCCAAGCACCGGATCTGGAAGGAACTCCAAGCGCCGGGTCTGGAAGGGACTCCAACACTGGGTCTGGAAAGGACTGCAAACACCAGGTCTGGAATGGACTCCAAGCACCAGGTCTGGAATGGACTCCAAGCACCAGGTCTGGAATGGACTCCAAGCACCAGGTCTGGAATGGACTCCAAGCACCAGGTCTGGAATGGACTCCAAGCACCAGGTCTGGAATGGACTCCAAGCACCAGGTCTGGAATGGACTCCAAGCACCAGGTCTGGAATGGACTCCAAGCACCAGGTCTGGAATGGACTCCAAGCACCAGGTCTGGAATGGACTCCAAGCACCAGGTCTGGAATGGACTCCAAGCACCAGGTCTGGAATGGACTCCAAGCACCAGGTCTGGAATGGACTCCAAGCACCAGGTCTGGAATGGACTCCAAGCACCAGGTCTGGAATGGACTCCAAGCACCAGGTCTGGAATGGACTCCAAGCACCAGGTCTGGAATGGACTCCAAGCACCAGGTCTGGAATGGACTCCAAGCACCAGGTCTGGAATGGACTCCAAGCACCAGGTCTGGAATGGACTCCAAGCACCAGGTCTGGAATGGACTCCAAGCACCAGGTCTGGAATGGACTCCAAGCACCAGGTCTGGAATGGACTCCAAGCACCAGGTCTGGAATGGACTCCAAGCACCAGGTCTGGAATGGACTCCAAGCACCAGGTCTGGAATGGACTCCAAGCACCAGGTCTGGAATGGACTCCAAGCACCAGGTCTGGAATGGACTCCAAGCACCAGGTCTGGAATGGACTCCAAGCACCAGGTCTGGAATGGACTCCAAGCACCAGGTCTGGAATGGACTCCAAGCACCAGGTCTGGAATGGACTCCAAGCACCAGGTCTGGAATGGACTCCAAGCACCAGGTCTGGAATGGACTCCAAGCACCAGGTCTGGAAGGGATTCCAACACCGGGTCTGGAAGAGACTCCAAGCACCGGATCTGGAAGGAACTCCAAGCGCCGGGTCTGGAAGGGACTCCAGCACCGGGTCTGGAAGAGACTCCAAGCACCGGATCTGGAAGGAACTCCAAGCGCCGGGTCTGGAAGGGACTCCAGCACCGGGTCTGGAAGGAACCCCAGCACCGGGTCTGGAAGGAACCCCAGCACCGGGTCTGGAAGGAACCCCAGCACCGGGTCTGGAAGAGACTCCAAGCACCGGATCTGGAAGGAACTCCAAGCGCCGGGTCTGGAAGGGACTCCAGCACCGGGTCTGGAAGGAACCCCAGCACCGGGTCTGGAAGAGACTCCAAGCACCGGATCTGGAAGGAACTCCAAGCGCCGGGTCTGGAATGGACTCCAAGCACCAGGTCTGGAATGGACTCCAAGCACCAGGTCTGGAATGGACTCCAAGCACCAGGTCTGGAATGGACTCCAAGCACCAGGTCTGGAAGGGATTCCAACACCGGGTCTGGAAGAGACTCCAAGCACCGGATCTGGAAGGAACTCCAAGCGCCGGGTCTGGAATGGACTCCAAGCACCAGGTCTGGAATGGACTCCAAGCACCAGGTCTGGAATGGACTCCAAGCACCAGGTCTGGAATGGACTCCAAGCACCAGGTCTGGAATGGACTCCAAGCACCAGGTCTGGAATGGACTCCAAGCACCAGGTCTGGAATGGACTCCAAGCACCAGGTCTGGAATGGACTCCAAGCACCAGGTCTGGAATGGACTCCAAGCACCAGGTCTGGAATGGACTCCAAGCACCAGGTCTGGAATGGACTCCAAGCACCAGGTCTGGAATGGACTCCAAGCACCAGGTCTGGAATGGACTCCAAGCACCAGGTCTGGAATGGACTCCAAGCACCAGGTCTGGAAGGGATTCCAACACCGGGTCTGGAAGGAACCCCAGCACCGGGTCTGGAAGAGACTCCAAGCACCGGATCTGGAAGGAACTCCAAGCGCCGGGTCTGGAAGGGACTCCAGCACCGGGTCTGGAAGGAACCCCAGCACCGGGTCTGGAAGGAACCCCAGCACCGGGTCTGGAAGAGACTCCAAGCACCGGATCTGGAAGGAACTCCAAGCGCCGGGTCTGGAAGGGACTCCAGCACCGGGTCTGGAAGAGACTCCAAGCACCGGATCTGGAAGGAACTCCAAGCGCCGGGTCTGGAAGGGACTCCAGCACCGGGTCTGGAAGAGACTCCAAGCACCGGATCTGGAAGGAACTCCAAGCGCCGGGTCTGGAATGGACTCCAAGCACCAGGTCTGGAATGGACTCCAAGCACCAGGTCTGGAAGGGATTCCAACACCGGGTCTGGAAGAGACTCCAAGCACCGGATCTGGAAGGAACTCCAAGCGCCGGGTCTGGAAGGGACTCCAGCACCGGGTCTGGAAGAGACTCCAAGCACCGGATCTGGAAGGAACTCCAAGCGCCGGGTCTGGAAGGGACTCCAGCACCGGGTCTGGAAGAGACTCCAAGCACCGGATCTGGAAGGAACTCCAAGCGCCGGGTCTGGAAGGGACTCCAGCACCGGGTCTGGAAGAGACTCCAAGCACCGGATCTGGAAGGAACTCCAAGCGCCGGGTCTGGAAGGGACTCCAGCACCGGGTCTGGAAGAGACTCCAAGCACCGGATCTGGAAGGAACTCCAAGCGCCGGGTCTGGAAGGGACTCCAGCACCGGGTCTGGAAGGAACCCCAGCACCGGGTCTGGAAGGAACCCCAGCACCGGGTCTGGAAGGAACCCCAGCACCGGGTCTGGAAGAGACTCCAAGCACCGGATCTGGAAGGAACTCCAAGCGCCGGGTCTGGAAGGGACTCCAGCACCGGGTCTGGAAGGAACTCCAAGCGCCGGGTCTGGAATGGACTCCAAGCACCAGGTCTGGAATGGACTCCAAGCACCAGGTCTGGAATGGACTCCAAGCACCAGGTCTGGAATGGACTCCAAGCACCAGGTCTGGAATGGACTCCAAGCACCAGGTCTGGAATGGACTCCAAGCACCAGGTCTGGAATGGACTCCAAGCACCAGGTCTGGAATGGACTCCAAGCACCAGGTCTGGAATGGACTCCAAGCACCAGGTCTGGAATGGACTCCAAGCACCAGGTCTGGAATGGACTCCAAGCACCAGGTCTGGAATGGACTCCAAGCACCAGGTCTGGAATGGACTCCAAGCACCAGGTCTGGAATGGACTCCAAGCACCAGGTCTGGAATGGACTCCAAGCACCAGGTCTGGAATGGACTCCAAGCACCAGGTCTGGAATGGACTCCAAGCACCAGGTCTGGAATGGACTCCAAGCACCAGGTCTGGAATGGACTCCAAGCACCAGGTCTGGAATGGACTCCAAGCACCAGGTCTGGAATGGACTCCAAGCACCAGGTCTGGAATGGACTCCAAGCACCAGGTCTGGAATGGACTCCAAGCACCAGGTCTGGAATGGACTCCAAGCACCAGGTCTGGAATGGACTCCAAGCACCAGGTCTGGAATGGACTCCAAGCACCAGGTCTGGAATGGACTCCAAGCACCAGGTCTGGAATGGACTCCAAGCACCAGGTCTGGAATGGACTCCAAGCACCAGGTCTGGAATGGACTCCAAGCACCAGGTCTGGAATGGACTCCAAGCACCAGGTCTGGAATGGACTCCAAGCACCAGGTCTGGAATGGACTCCAAGCACCAGGTCTGGAATGGACTCCAAGCACCAGGTCTGGAATGGACTCCAAGCACCAGGTCTGGAATGGACTCCAAGCACCAGGTCTGGAATGGACTCCAAGCACCAGGTCTGGAATGGACTCCAAGCACCAGGTCTGGAATGGACTCCAAGCACCAGGTCTGGAATGGACTCCAAGCACCAGGTCTGGAATGGACTCCAAGCACCAGGTCTGGAATGGACTCCAAGCACCAGGTCTGGAATGGACTCCAAGCACCAGGTCTGGAATGGACTCCAAGCACCAGGTCTGGAATGGACTCCAAGCACCAGGTCTGGAATGGACTCCAAGCACCAGGTCTGGAATGGACTCCAAGCACCAGGTCTGGAATGGACTCCAAGCACCAGGTCTGGAATGGACTCCAAGCACCAGGTCTGGAATGGACTCCAAGCACCAGGTCTGGAATGGACTCCAAGCACCAGGTCTGGAATGGACTCCAAGCACCAGGTCTGGAATGGACTCCAAGCACCAGGTCTGGAATGGACTCCAAGCACCAGGTCTGGAATGGACTCCAAGCACCAGGTCTGGAATGGACTCCAAGCACCAGGTCTGGAATGGACTCCAAGCACCAGGTCTGGAATGGACTCCAAGCACCAGGTCTGGAATGGACTCCAAGCACCAGGTCTGGAATGGACTCCAAGCACCAGGTCTGGAATGGACTCCAAGCACCAGGTCTGGAATGGACTCCAAGCACCAGGTCTGGAATGGACTCCAAGCACCAGGTCTGGAATGGACTCCAAGCACCAGGTCTGGAATGGACTCCAAGCACCAGGTCTGGAATGGACTCCAAGCACCAGGTCTGGAATGGACTCCAAGCACCAGGTCTGGAATGGACTCCAAGCACCAGGTCTGGAATGGACTCCAAGCACCAGGTCTGGAATGGACTCCAAGCACCAGGTCTGGAAGGGATTCCAACACCGGGTCTGGAAGGAACCCCAGCACCGGGTCTGGAAGAGACTCCAAGCACCGGATCTGGAAGGAACTCCAAGCGCCGGGTCTGGAAGGGACTCCAGCACCGGGTCTGGAAGAGACTCCAAGCACCGGATCTGGAAGGAACTCCAAGCGCCGGGTCTGGAAGGGACTCCAGCACCGGGTCTGGAAGAGACTCCAAGCACCGGATCTGGAAGGAACTCCAAGCGCCGGGTCTGGAATGGACTCCAAGCACCAGGTCTGGAATGGACTCCAAGCACCAGGTCTGGAATGGACTCCAAGCACCAGGTCTGGAAGGGACTCCAACACTGGGTCTGGAAAGGACTGCAAACACCAGGTCTGGAATGGACATCAAGCACCAGGTCTGGAATGGACTCCAAGCACCAGGTCTGGAAGGGATTCCAACACCGGGTCTGGAAGAGACTCCAAGCACCGGATCTGGAAGGAACTCCAAGCGCCGGGTCTGGAAGGGACTCCAGCACCGGGTCTGGAAGGAACCCCAGCACCGGGTCTGGAAGAGACTCCAAGCACCGGATCTGGAAGGAACTCCAAGCGCCGGGTCTGGAAGGGACTCCAGCACCGGGTCTGGAAGGAACCCCAGCACCGGGTCAGGAAGGGACTCCAACACCGTCTGGAAGGCAGGCAGGTTCCGCTCGTGGCTATAAAAGCCATTTAACGTGGGCAGCCGAGCGTGGGTCTCCCTCCCGCTGCAGGGGTGGGAGCGGGGAGGGAGGACCTCCAGTGGCTCCAGCATGCGTCCTCTTCAGGAGACACAAGGAAACTATGGGACGCTTGTGAGCAGTGTACCTCCGTCTGTGGAGGACGCGTGTGTCAGTACACTCATGTCTGTGTCGATGCTTGAGCTTGGCTGTCTAAGCAAGTTAGCCCAGATGAAGAATCAACTATTAAATTGACTTTGAATACTATCCATTTCCGCTTGTCTTGTTCTAAATGCAACCCACAAACGCCTATTCCCTAATAGTTTGTTTTTTTTACATATCTTCACAATGAGGCATCTCTAACATTCTTTATTTCTGGTTCTGTTCATAATAATTTGCATATATACATTAAGAAATCCATCTCGGTGTTTATCTGAAGCGCAGTCGACATCCGGGTGTTTGGGGCGTAAGCGTGACAAGGAGAGTAGAGTGATCTACACGCCTCGTCCTTTCTGATGCTTCGTTCACACTGAAGTGTGACATGGTTCTCCAGGAAGTTCCGTCAATATGCTATCATTTAAACATCTAGAAAAAAAAAATTCACTTTGCCTCCATCTTCCCTTCTGAAAAAGTTATCCAAAATTTTGAAATTAGTGTTCATTTTCATGTCCTCACAACCATATTCTATATCGTGCTGCATCTTTCAAAGAAAATCGTTTTATTTCCATTTGCACTCGTGTTCAGTTTTCATATTTTACGCTCTCCAGGTCAGTAGTAGTGTTGTAGCTCCCTTGACAATTCGCCAGTTGCTCTCATTTGTAATTCCGTGTCTCATCAGACCCATATGATCCCACAGCCAGAGTTACATAATTTTTTCTTCTTTTATGTTAGCTGAGACAGCATGGGCAACTGAGGCCCTAATAGAGTCAAACTCATTAAAGCTATCTATCTATCTATCTATCTATCTATCTATATATATATATATATATATATATATATATATATATATATATATATATATATATATATATATATATATACATATATATATATATATATATATATATTTGTCCAAGTGGTGGAAATTCCTGAACAAGTGCCCCTGGTAGAAGCCTACTTCAATGACAGGTGATGCTTATACAGTCGTGTTTCCCAGCAGTGTCTCAGCTTACGTTTGTATCTCTGAGATGTATGTTATATGATATATATATATATATATATATATATATATATATATATATATATATATATATATTTTTTTTTTTTTTTTTTATACTTTGTCGCTGTCTCCCGCGTTTGCGAGGTAGCGTAAGGAAACAGACGAAAGAAATGGCCCAACCCCCCCCCAAACACATGTACATACACACGTCCACACACGCAAATATACATACCTACACAGCTTTCCATGGTTTACCCCGGACGCTTCACATGCCCTGGTTCAATCCACTGACAGCACGTCAACCCCTGTATACCACATCACTCCAATTCGCTCTATTTTCTTGCCCTCCTTTCACCCTCCTGCATGTTCAGGCCCCGATCACACAAAATCCTTTTCACTCCATCTTTCCACCTCCAATTTGGTCTCCCTCTTCTCCTCGTTCCCTCCACCTCCGACACATATATCCTCTTGGTCAATCTTTCCTCACTCATTCTCTCCATGTGCCCAAACCATTTCAAAACACCCTCTTCTGCTCTCTCAACCACGCTCTTTTTATTTCCACACATCTCTCTTACCCTTACGTTACTTACTCGATCAAACCACCTCACACCACACATTGTCCTCAAGCATCTCATTTCCAGCACATCCAACCTCCTGCGCACAACTCTATCCATAGCCCACGCCTCGCAACCATACAACATTGTTGGAACCACTATTCCTTCAAACATACCCATTTTTGCTTTCCGGGATAATGTTCTCGACTTCCACACATTTTTCATATATATATATATATATATATATATATATATATATATATATATATATATATATTTTTTTTTTTTTTTTTTTTTTTATACTTTGTCGCTGTCTCCCGCGTTTGCGAGGTAGCGCAAGGAAACAGACGAAAGAAATGGCCCAACCCCCCCCCCCCATACACATGTACATACACACGTCCACACACGCAAATATACATACCTACACAGCTTTCCATGGTTTACCCCAGACGCTTCACATGCCTTGATTCAATCCACTGACAGCACGTCAACCCCTGTATACCACATGACTCCAATTCACTCTATTCCTTGCCCTCCTTTCACCCTCCTGCATGTTCAGGCCCCGATCACACAAAATCTTTTTCACTCCATCTTTCCACCTCCAATTTGGTCTCCCTCTTCTCCTCGTTCCCTCCACCTCCGACACATATATATATATATATATATATATATATATATATATATATATATATATATATATATATATATATATATATGTATATATATATATATATATATATATATATGTATATATATATATATATATATATATATATATATATATATATATATATATATATATATATATATATATATATAGCTGAATAGACTGTGCAGTGACTGCCGCAACCAGGATTCGAACCTAATGCGCTCGACTCTGCCTGCTATCACCTTTCTCATTACCTCAATACTTCAAAAGGTAAACTACCTTGTGTACGTCAGGCATTCCTAGGGTACTTCACCTCCCCACCAGCCACTCAGGCCACAAGTGTTTCTTCCATCATGAACTCTCATCTCTACACAATGGTACCCCCACCGGCGCCTCTCCTCACACACACAACAGCACAGACTACACAACCTCCGCCAGAGGCCAGGGGCATCTCTTAACATAGTGGCGAGGCATTTATCCCAGTGCATCCTTCCTGCTTCCCCAAAGTACTCAAAGAAAATAAAAAAAAAAAAACATCCCAAGAAACTAGGCCTTTTGAGGATTTTTTTTTTTTTTTGTACAAGTGTGAATTGTAATATTTCTTATGAGCTTTCTATCACATTTTTCATTTTCATTTCCACGCACATAGGCGGGACCTGAAAATTTGTCCAAGTGGTGGAAATTCCTGAACAAGTGCCCCTGGTAGAAGCCTACTTCAATGACATGTGCTGCTTATACCGTCGTCTTTCCCAGCAGTGTCTCACCTTCCGTTTGTATCTCTGAGATGTGACCAAATTCCCTCCAGAACGTCTTTTCTCGTTTCTCACGTGCATCTCCCACCATTCCTTTTATGGCCACTCCTTCCGTACACTCTATCTCTTGCGTCTCACTCCAATATTCTACTTACGCCGCCAGCGGTCTGTTCCGCTGCCATTCCACAATGTTACGTAATCTTTTAACTGCACCATCCCTACTGAGCTTACCAAGTAGATATCAAAACATGCAACCTCAACATCCATGATCTAATCATCAGCATATCTTAACAGTCTTCTCTCAACTATACAGAGAGAGAGAGAGAGAGAGAGAGAGAGAGAGAGAGAGAGAGAGAGAGAGAGAGAGAGAGAGAGAGAGAGAGAGAGAGAGAGTGTGAACGAATGTGGCCTATTTTGTTCGTTTTCTTGGCGCTACCTCATTGACGCGGAGGATGGTGATGCTTGTTCCAACACCCTGTACACGCCCGTTGCAGTGCTCATGAATCTCCAAACTCTAACATCATCTAACTTTAGATGTCTCCCAACCACAACTGTTTTCTTCTCTATCACCTCTTGCTCTCCTGACTCTCTATATATAAAGCGTCGTAAGTTTCTCCGACTCCCAATTCCTGCCACAACACCCTCAAGCTGGAGTCCTCCACATAGATTCCAACATGCACCACAAGGAATGGTTGAATAATCTCCCATGCAGATGGCGTGAGAGGGTTAAAGTATTTAAGTTTTCCATGTTTCTTGTTGTAAAGGAAATTATTAGCACCCCAACTTATATCAGGCCGGGCACTTCCACTCTCCCGGCTCACTCTCCCATCACTCTGCATCTGTTTTTCATCCCTAGTCCTCAAGGTTATAGCTGTATAACCACGCCACTAATTGGTTCGCCTGACCACACTCATACAAATATCTCCTTCCTACAAAACCTAGTTAATAACATTAAAACCTAATTTCCTCGTATTTTTCTTTCAAAAATTCCTCACAACTTCCCTAGCTCCGTTGATGGCCCTTTAACACCACCAATCAGTAAACATCCTCATATCGCAATATCCAATTTATCTAAGGAACCCCACATTATACAAGGAGCTTATGTCTCTTAAGAAAATGGAAGTGCTGATGAGATGGCGAAAATACATTTTTTCAGAACAGTTGCTCCGACTGTACAAAGGACTGATTCCCCCCTAGTATGGGATGCTGCTCTCACATCGTGTGGATGCTCTCAACCTGAGTAAGCACCTGCTACTGTCTGTGTCTTCCTCTACACCGTGGAACTTTGGAACCCTTTACTTTTTCATGTCTTTCCTAACACACAAACGACCTTACCTTTAAAAAAAAAAAAGGGGGGAGGGCAGATTTCCACATCCTCCAAGGCCCTTAAATTACATATTTCTCTTCTTTTTTTATTTTTCTATCGTTATTCTGAGCGTTTTTCTATTTTTCATTGATGAACGCCTCCTCTTGAAAAGAATGATTGAGCCTGCGACAATAAAACAGAAAAATAAAGAATCCTGTCGTACTCACCGGTAACGAAGGAAGTCACTTTGAACAATGGAAGGTGTATGATGCTGCTGGGAAAGGGAACGCCATGACAAGAAAACTGAACACTTAATACAGGGTTAGTGCCAAGCAAAATATACCCTAAAAAGAAAAACATAAGTTGGTGTAGGAATGAAAATACCATAAACTATACGAACAAGAATGTGGGTGATATATATATAACAGAGAGAGCTCATCTCAACGTGACTTAGCAGAGAAAATACGTTGCTTACTGTTGTGTGAACTGTACATCCCCACCTTGGTAATACCATGAGTGGCACCCATTGATGACAACATCTCTGAGAACAGTCTCTTGGGAATATATAGATAAAAAACCTTTAGTTGTAAGTCAAACCACGAGCATGTTCAGGCTACTACAGAGAGTCTACATACTTCCTTGATTTACACTGAAATGCTCTCGGCACTAGTAAAGCATTGTGCCACGTACATAAGTCATTATATAGGCGGGAAGTACGATTGGCAATATCATATCAATCGTCAATATCATAATAACAACAAGTGATCTGGAATGCAAGCTATTCCTAACAACCTTTAATGTAACAACCAATTTTCTCTAAAGCAATTGATAAACGGATCATCTTGTTTTCATACTTTTTGGCACCAGCCCTACTTTAACTTTCATAGTTTTTATTTCATTCTATTTTGATTTTCATATATGCAGTATATATCACTCTAAAATGAAGGAAGGAAAAATAAATAAATGAAGATGCAGATGACGCAGCCTTGTTATTCCTTTCACACATGACCTTCCCACTTCCCCTCCCCAGCTGACCAGTTGCTCATCAGGCCACAGATAATCTCAAAACACCATCCACAACTGTCAAGTAATGACAAGACATTAGCAATACGCACATTTTGGAATCAGCTTTTGATTTGTGGGGGAACCAGTTTCATAGTCAGGTGTTGAGATATCGCTTGAGAGAGTATTTCTGAATCATATAGTACACCTTGCTCAGCAGTCTCAATCAGCCTGCACTTGCTATTATATCTCCTACGTTGTCACATTCTTTCACAATCATCCTACCTCACACCGCATCTTGTCCTCAGACATTTCATATCCAGAAAGTCCGTCCTATCGTATTCCTTTCCATTCAGTTCTCTAGATTCATTCACACAACATTGCGCTCTTCACATTCATGCACTGAAAATTTCAGTTCTCTAGACTCATCCACACAACATTGCTCTCTTCACATTCATGCACTGAAATCCTCTATGCAGGGGATTTTGATATACACCATAAGGATTGGCTAGGCTATGCTCAGGATAATCTTGGTGAAGCAGTGGTCTTATCTTTTCCCTCTTTATCAATCTGCAAGATAATCAGGCATCCAACATGTAATCCCAACTGTCATGGCCACTCTTCCAACATGCTTAACTTTCATCTCTGAACTTTCTCATAATGAATGCACCATTTCTGCCCCTTTAGGGTCTTCTGACCTCAATCTCATTCCTTATTTCTGCCCTTTTAATTGTGAATGTCTTCCCTCTAATCCCCTTCGAAATGCCAAACTTTGGCACTTTGGGAATGTTCAGCAGTCATCCCGGCACAGCTTCTTGAGACGTATTTCTTTGCTGGCTGGAATTTTTTAATGTTCTGCTAAACGCATTGCAGAAATTAGCTTGGTTGTATAGGAAGGGGCAGGGGTAGAAAAAGACAGCAAATAAGAGCAGGGGTGAAAGAGTATCATCAAACTTTGGGGAGAATAAAAAGATGTTTTGGAAGGAGATAAGTAATGTGCAAAAGACAAGAACACAAACGGGAACATCGGTGAAGGGGTCAAAAGGAGAAGTGATAACAGGTAGTGATGAAGTGTGGAGGAGATGGAGTGATTATTTTGAAAGACTGTTAAATGTGTTTGATAAGAGTGTCAGATGTAGGGTGTTTTGGTCAGGGTGTTATGTGAAGTGAGAGAGTTATGGAGTTTGGTGAAGAGAAAACAGGAGGTGAAAGCCTTATGCAAGATGAAATGCAGCAAGGCAGCTGGAGAGGATGGTATTGCAGTTGAATCTATCAAGAAAGGGGGTGATTTTGCTGATAATTGGATGGTAAGAATGTATATATGGATCATGGTCAGGTGCCTAAGAATTGGTAGAATACATGTATAGTGCCACTGTATAAAGACAAAGCAGAGAAAGCTGTGTTCAAACTACAAAGGTATAAGTTTGCTGAGTATACCTGATAAGCTGTGTGGGAGGGTACTGATTGAGAGGGTGAAGACATGTACAGAGCAAGTTTGCTGAGTATACCTGATAAGCTGTATGGGAGGGTATTGATTGAAAGGGTGAAGACATGTACAGAGCACCAGATTGGGAAGGAGTGGTGTCACAAGTGGTAGAGAATGTGTGGATCAGGTGTTTGCTTTGAAGCAGGACTGTGAGGAATACCTGGGAAAATAGAAGGATTTGTATGTGGCATTTATGGATCTGGAGACAGCATATGAAAGGGTTGATATAGATGCTTTGTGGAAGGTAACTGCTAAGAATATATGGTATGGGAAGTAAGCTGCTAGAAGCAGAGAAGTTTTTATCAAGCATGTAAGGCATGTGCATGAGTAAGAAGAGAGGAGAGTGATTGGTTCCTAGTGAAGGTTGGTCTGCAGTAGGGGTGAGTGATGCCACTATGGTTGTTTAATTTGTTTATGGATGGGGTGGTTAGGGAGGTAAATGCAAGTCTTGGAGAGAGGGGTGAGTATGCAGTCTGTGAGGGTTTGAGAGGGCCTGAGAAGTAGATCAGGCGCTGTTCGTTTACGATACAGCACTTGTGGCTGATTCGAGTGAGAATCTGCAGAAGCTAGGGACTGTGTTTGGAAGAGTATGTGCAAGGAGAAAGTTGAGAGTGAATGTGAATAAAAGCAAGGTTATTAGGTTCAGCAGGAATGAAGGACAACTTAGTTAGGATGTAAGTTTCAATGGAGAAAAATTGGAAGTAAAGTGTTTCAGATATCTGGGAGTGGACTTGGCAGCACATGGAACCATAGAAGTGGAAGTGGGTCATAGTGTGGTTCAGGGGGAAAAGGTTCTGGGTGTGCTAAAGAATGTTTTGAAGGAGAGAACATAATCTTGAAGGGCAAAAATGGTTATGTTTAAAGGAATAGCAATTCCAACAATATTATATGGGTGTGAGGCACGGGCTTTAGATAAGGTTGCGCAGAGGAGGGTCAATATGTTAGAAATGATATCTTTAAGGACAATATGTGGTGTGATGTGGTTTGATCAAGTAAGTAATGAAAGGGTAAGAGAGATGTTTGGTAATTAAAAGAGTATGGGTAAGAAAACAGAAGAGGGTGTTGAAGTGGTTTTGAACATATGAAGAGAATGAATGAAGAAAGGTTGGCATAGAGGATATATGTCAGAAATGGAGGGAACAAGGAGAACAGGGAGACCAAATTGGAGGTGGAAGGAGGGAGAGAAAAAGATTTTGTGCAATTGAGGCCTGAACAAGCAGGAGGGAGAAAGGCATTCATGGAATAGAGTGAATTAGAACAATCTGGAGCACTGGGGTCAATGTGCTGTACCAGGGAATGTGAAACGTCTGGAGTAAATCATTGAAAGGTCTGTGGAGCCTAGAGGTGGACTGGGAGATGTGGTTTCGGTGCATTACAAATGATAGCTTGTATATGGATGCGAGCAGATGTGGCCTTTCTTTGTCTGATTCTTGACACTACCTTGCTGTCATGGAAGGCAGCAATCAAATTGAAGGGGAGATGAAGAGAATATATATATATGCCAACTTTTTTCTTTTTCTTCAAGTATTTGTGCTCTTTCCTGTAGGGCAGGGTGGCTTCAGGAACGGACGACAGCGAGCCAGTATGAATATGTACATATATGCATGTATGTATGTATAAATATACATGTGAATGGATGTGTCTTTCTTCGTCTATTTCTTGATGCTACCTCACTAACATGGGAAATACCCATCAATAATGAAAAAAAAAAAAGGGACAAGAGTTAACAAAGCACCCAATCTGTCTTAGAAATCCACAAAAGGATTGGTAAGGAGATAAAATATATTAGTCAAAATCACCTTAAAGCTCATGGACCAGATGTTCAGAAATATTCATAACACACTGTAATTAGCTACTGTATGCATCACAGGTTTAGTCATGTCACCTGAGGAGGCTTGTACATTTGATCAAGTTCATACCCAGGCAACAAAATTTCATCTGAGGAACAAAAGGTACATTGTAGGGGAAGGTGGTGGCCAGTAACTTGCAAAAGTTAAGAGATAAAATGGTAGAAGGGATTAAAACTTTTAAGTCTAATTGATTTGATTTTTGACACATTTTTCTCTGCTAGGGTAGAAACCAATCAAAAGAAAAAAATCCTTGACAATAAGCAAGACATATTCATATAAAATTACTGTGCTGGGGGAATGAAACAAGCATAGGGAAGCAGTAAATGCAGTAAAAAAAAAAAGAGGTGAGGATTTTGTGAGCTACCACACTACAAAAAGACATTTATTTTTAAACTTGATCACAGTTTCCTGAATTTGCAAGCATTCGCTCACATCCACCTAGCTCTAGCTGTCTTGCATAATGCCCTGAAACCACAGTGCCCTATCCACAAGCACACCCCACAGACCTTTGCATGTCTTACCCCAGCTGCTTCACTTCCCATTGTCCACTCCATTGACAGCAGGTTGAAAATTTGGTAGGCCTCACAACAGCTGTAAAATATATCTACCAGAAGCATTACATGCACCATGCCACTGACATGGCATATTGATGTGAATAAAACTTTATCTGTTTTTCATTTATTTATGGGATAGCAAGAACTAATGATAAAAAGCATACTTTTGTTGCTTTTTTAACAAAAGTTACCATATCATGGAACATTTATTTTTTTTCATGGTAAAAGTTATCCTTCAAACATCTCACCAATTACCTGTTGGTTGCTTCATTTGAATTCAAAAAACCTGTGGCATCATTCACAAATGAATAATTCAATTCTAATGATTGAGAAGAAGAAGATTGGTACTAAACCTCGGCCCTAGGTAGATAAGTGATATTAACTGCCGTGGTATGTTACACTTAGTACTCTTAAACTGTTATGACACTTGATATTTACTATATATCATAATAACCTGATTAGAATGGCATCCAAAAAACTTTTCTTCATCTCAAAAAACACACAAAATACAGAGTGAATTTTCAGATCATGAAGCAGTAAGTTGTGGTATTTAGCAATTTAAACTCAGCCATGATGGTAAAGTGAATAACAAAATACATTACAATCCAATGATATAAGCTCTCAGACACTGTGCAGATGAAGATTATCACTAAGCATATGCATGGAGCAGTGGTAATGAAAAACAGCTTATGATTTGGACTCATTTCCACTTGACATAAAAGAGTAGCAACACCACACTCAGAAGAGGTAGGAAATTTTAATCATAAAACAGTTCAACTCAAATAACATGGGGCTTTTTAGAAATCCATCAACTTTGCTGCTCATCCAAAAAGTATGTAACTGTTCAAAGTACATTTGTTTGAAGTTCAGAGATGATAAATGGAAGTCTGAAGTACTGTGAGGAATAGTAGGTGTTAGACATTTTCAATATACATATATCTTGAGTACCAACAAATCTCAAAGCACAAAGTCTAATCTTTCATCCCTTCACTATCACAAGAGCTGAATAATCCATTTAGTTGGTTTTTAATATCATTTCATCAGAGACACAGTGCAATAACATTCCTTTATCTTTGGCTCAAGTATTTAAGATATTTTCACAAAATTACACTTGTTTTGCTTTTATTCATAATGTTGATTAAGCTGGTCTGGAATCACATTCACATAGAAAAACCTGACATCTACCAGGTATTAACACCTGTGAAATATCAAATATTAAGAAAGAAGTCTGTAAAGTTTCATTAAAGTTACAACTAAATAATCTACCAAAGCTGCACTTCACAATCACTGCACCATCTGCTCATCCATGACTTTTGCAACCCATTCTGGATGTGCTGTATTAATTTTTTCAATTATTCCATTCACTTGGAAACATAGAGACTGGATTTGTTTGTCCCACTGTGGAAGAACATCACGAGCTTCAAAGTGTAAAATTCCATCAATCTGTAAGGAGAATGATATGTCTTAAGTTGACAAAGAAATTGGAGTAAACTATTTCTTAATTCCATATATCAATTACCACTAAATATGCTAATAGCTACACTGGTCTACTGATTTCTCCACTAAACATCCCCTAAAAAATCTTATTCCTTCATGATATACCCTCTTTAGATTCCCTCATTCCACTTTCTGAACTCCCTATTGCAAGTCCCTGCACACTACATGCAACCTATATCATACTTTTCTACAGCATTTCTTTCTCAATAATCATAAAGAGCTGGCATAGAATTAAAATTAAATAACATTTACATCTTTCCTTCCAAAGCAAAATGTAAGCATAGAAATATCTATGTTTGCACATCACTTTTTCTTTCATCAAAATTTGCCTAAACGAATGTATGTACTTCCCGAGTTACCTGATCAATGTAACCATTCATTCGTCCTTCTGTGATCATCTGGCTGGCTATCTTCTCTGCCTTAGCTGGAGAAATTTGGAGAAGAGCTCCCAACTCAGAAAATGTGATATTGTTATAAAGTTTACTAGCTGCTAACAAGTTATGTTCTGTGACTGCTCTATCCAAGATGGTAGAACCTGAAAAAGAGAAAGCAATTATCTTTTCTCCATGATTAAGAAATATAATTTCTAACACTCTGCTCCTTGCCTTTATATAATGGCACAATAAAAGCATTCTACCAATACTTAGGGACCTCAACATAAGCAATACATATAGTGAAAATCTTAACTAATCAATCAACAACACAATCACACCCTTCTTAAGAAATCCACTCCAACTGCTTTGCCAAACTTCATCTTATGCAAAGCTTTCACCATCTCATTTTCTTTACACCAAACCCCTTTCCATGACTCTCTCCCTATGCATTCCTTCATATCCAAAACATCCCACATCTGCCATCCTATCTTTGAACACCTTTAACAATCCTTGAAAATGCAACTTCATCTCTTCACATGTTTGTTATCACTTCCTCACCTGCCCCTTTCCCTGATAATTTCATTTGTTCTATTGTTTTCTTCACACTTATTAAACTCTTTCCAAAGAATTTTCTTAATTTCCCTAAAGTTTACTGATACTTACTCACCCCAACTCTCTTTTTCCCCTTTTCACCATCCTGCACCTTCCTCTTACTTCCTCCTGCTTTCTATCTACCTATCTATCCATATCCCTGATGCCCATTCCCTCCAAAAACTTCCATCAAGTGAATGGCCATGGCAAAAAGAGTCTCCACTTACCCTATCCTTACATGCCTCATTTGCATACATCATTCCATGCATTCTACCACCATTCTCTCCCTCCATTACTCTTCCACTATACTTCACCATGTCAAAGGTGGTCTTCCTCTCACACCAACCCTTTAATCATACAATCATACCAACCCTTTAATCATACAATCATACACTTTCCTTGTAAAATCCCCTTCTTGCATTCTTTCCAAATGCCCAAATCACCTCAAAGTATTATGTTTCTCCCACCCTAAAATTCATTCCCTTTGCATTCCCTCCCACACCAAATCTCTCATACACCCCCTCATTTCTTTCTTCATTTCATCTAGGAATACCTAAAGTTCCTTTCAAATAGTTCATTCCCACAGCCTGGATTTTTTACCTCGGTGACTCATTCCATGCCCTTGTTTCAGTTGCATAATTCAGCGTCAGGAGGCCTATGCTGTCCCTTAATCCTTTTTTCACTTCCACAATTACACCTCTACCCCTCATCATTCTATTCCCCCTTTTCTCTTCTGCATCATCAAACTTACCCATGAAAGCTCCCAAATACTTAAATTCTCTCTCTCTCTCTCTCTCTCTCTCTCTCTCTCTCTTCTCTGACACTTTTTTCTCACTCTATAGGACTTTGCAAAATCTACACTTTCATTCTGTTTCCTCTTAAATGTGACTTGCACTTATCTCCAATCACCCATGCTTTAACACATCATAAAAGACACGTACCCTCCTGAAAGTCCTCTTCATTCTCAGCAAACAACACTGTATCATCCAAAAACAGGCTTGTAACCAGCCATCATCCCTCACCACCGTACTTCATCTCTGCATTATAGTTTCCACTTTAATCTCTCAATTTACTTGATCCATTATATATTAAAAAGCCATGGTGACATCACACAGCCCTGCCTTACATGTATAATGAAACTTTCTCCCAACTCTCCACCCACTCTTACAAATGCATTTGCTCCTCTATAGAAGGCTTTTGCATCATCCAACTGTTATCCCCTAACCCATATATACTTTACTTAACACATCCCATAAAGCATTCCACTTGACTGTCTTATACTTTTGCCAGATTGATAAAAGCTCCATACAGTTTCTTACCAAGAAGAGCATAGGCAATACTTGTGGTATACACAGAAATACCTTGCTCAGAGGATTTTAGCAAATGGATGTGGAGAACAACAGCAGATCAAAAGCACAGTTACAGAGCACAAAGAAATTCTAAAGCAGATGGTTTTAAGCTGTAAGACTCAAGATCCATGAGGCAAGCAAAAATATTACAAGTAAGCACAGACACCATCCTCAGGGAAGAAACAATAATAAACACTGTAGTTGGTCATTTGATAACACAAGCAGGGCTACCTTGAACAGTTGGGTTTCAGAGAGATCAGGGAAGGAGACAGACAGTTGTTGTTCTACAAGGAAGGGTTTGGACTCAAGGTTGTGAGTGTTGTAAACATGAACAGAATTAGAGGCTTAAAAAGACTTCAGAAACACTTACCATCTGACGTCGTAGCTTGCTGATGAGGCTGAAGCATATTTTGAAACTCAGTAAGTTCATTGTGGCGGATGATGCGGTCAAGATGCATTTTCTCAAGAATATGATAACAAGGCAACTTCTGACAACGTTCATCTTTAAAGAGAGTTCCAAGCATTCTGGACCGTTGCTGACCTTTCATAAAAATGATTCATGTAAATCAGCTTACTTCACAAACATATTTATATGATATGATAAAATATAAGGTGTTAAACATTAAAATGCGCTTCATAACGATTTCTTGGCAGACAAATGAAATAATATGTATTTCATAAAAGCACAGTAACCATGGGATGATGCAGTCAAAATGCATCTCCTTACGAATATGATATCATGGCAACTTCTGACAATTTTCTAAGCATTCTAAACCGTTGCTGATCTATCATAAAAATTATTACTATATAGCAGCTTATTTCAAACATACAAATGATAATATTTACTGTCTCATGTATATGATATGATAAAATCTAAGGTGTTAAGGATTAATATGTGCTTCATAAAAATTCCTTGGCAGACAAACACAATAAAGATGTATCTTATAAAACCACAATAACCAGAAATTTTATCATCTGCAAACATACACAATAAGGTACATGGTCCTCGTGAAATCTCTCTGTATGTGCAAGGGGTCTACAGTAATACTTGAAAGGCTACTTGAGATATTAATTAGAGTAGAAGAGGGTGACTGTCATGCTTATTTTATGATAGGAGACTGTGATTACTGCATTTAAACTATAAACCAGTCTTAGAGATGAGTGAGATTTATAAAATGTTAGAAAAGAGAAACAGAAAGCCAAGAACTGGGTGCTGAGCTTGAGGTGAGATTTCATTAAAAGGACATTTTTTGTTGCACTTAAAGAGGATGCATGACCAGGAACATGAGCCATAGTTCTTGGTGGAATGGGTGAATTACTTGTATAGGATACTACTATTATCCCTTGACTTGTGGTGATTCAGCTTGATACATTTTGCACTAGAGGCAATAGGAACTAAGGTACCATTCTTGACTTGAGACATGCATCTTGAGGCCAATTTTGAAAAAACAAATCTGTTTACCACTACAGGTACACCACCGATTTTCTGGTAACTGATGGTTTGGCACCTCCTTAAGTCCGGACAAAATCACGTGAGGTAACTTGGAAGTTACCGCAGCCACCAGACTAGTTTACTGGGTGGACACAGATGGTGATGTGTGTAGGGTGTACTTATTTACATTCTTTACGCTGCACTCAATGGTGGTCATACCGCAATTCTGTGAGATTTTTTGCTAATTTTGCTTAAATTCAATCCTAGCTATGGCCTCTAAGACATATGAGAGTGTCGGTCATGGTGTCAAACGTAAACATCAGTCCATATCGATCCAAGATCAGTAGAACAGTTGAAAAAAATGTACTGTCATGTTTTGGTGCGTAAGCTGTGTGACATCTACAGTATTGGTTCATCAACTGTTTATGATATAAATAAGCAAAGGGAGAAAATATTGAAATTCTATGCAGACAGCGATTCCAAGAAGCAAATGACGATTAAAAAACTATGAAAGATGGTAAGAGTACTGAGCACGATCGAGTTATGATGGAATGGTTTCGACAGCATTGGAGTGATGGAGTGGACTTGTCAGGTAGCATGATAATGGACCAGGCTAAGTTGTTCCATAAAGAACTTAAATTACAACATGAGCGTGACTATAGTGAAGGATGGCTTCAAAGATTCAAGAAGTGTCATGGAATTTCCAGGAATAAAGCGTGCAGAGAGAAGCAGTCTGCAAACCACGAAGGAGCTGCCAAGTATGTGGATGAACTGCGAAACTCGTAGCTGATGAGCAACTCCTTCCTGAGCAGGTGTATAATGCTTAAGAAACTGCATTATTCTAGCAATGCACACCTAGGAAAATAACAACAGAAGACGAAGAAGACCCCACAGGATTCAAACAGGGGCATATCTAGGGGAAATAGCAACTATGGCAAGCACTGCAATTGTGCCTCTCTCCAAAAATATGACACTAATACTTTATATTTTTATTACCTACGCCAAGGAGATTGTGTTTTTACTGCCGTTTGTCTGTCTCTCTGTGAGCAACTTTCAACAAAAGTTAAGAACAAATTTTGATGAAATTTTCAGGGAAAGTCAGAAATGACAAAAGGACCAATTGATTAGATTTTGGGAGTGATCCGAATCATTGTCAGGATCCAGGATGCCATTATGGAAATATCAATTTTTGTGAATAGCTATTGAACTAATAATGATATCAATGTGATTCCAAATACCAAAGATATGTTTTCACGGTCGAGAAATCTAAATCTTTAAGATCCGAATCATTGTCTGGATCCAGGACGCCATTATGTCACTGGTGTCCCCCTTCAAGTAGCGCCCAGGGTACCTGCCCTACCTGCTATACCCTAGATACACCACTAGATTCAAAGAATCTAAGGACAGACTTACCATCTCAGGGTGCTTAAGCATTTAATATTTATTCAATCTAAATTTGTAGCAGTCCATGATATACTTTAGGCACATGGGAGATGTATAATTAATGGGTAAGAGGTGTGTAGATGAATTATCATTATGTGACCAAGGTTGGTCCAGCAAAATGGTTAATCTGACAAGGCTTTGGAACCAAGGGTGCCGGAAAATTGGTAGTGTACCTGTATATATTCTTAGTATGACAAAATATTTTCCTTTAATGATGTGCATATATCAAAAGCAATTTCTGTACTAATCATGCATTCTTTAATAATGCTATGTGTAGAATATCAAAATTCTTGTTTCAAAATATGGCAAATTCCCAAAATCCATGGGCCAACAAGTTCAAGGTTACCATTATCTTTGAGTATCAGTTTCCAGAAAATAATATGTCAATGCTTACCCAATGTTTATACAGCGCACATTTACACATACAACAAACAAATAATATCTTGAAGCTACATTAGGTAGGCAAAACATTCTGTTAAGGTTGCAAAATAGTCAGACAATGATAGTATCTGACTTGTGGATGAATGGAACACGTTATGAAACTGAAAACACACATTATTCAGAAGTTTAAACTGCATGATTGTACAGAAAATTCATGAACTGAGACCCCACAAGTGTTCAGCTTAGTATGACAAAATATTTTCCTTTAATGATGTGCATATATCAAAAGGAATTTCTGTACTAATCATGCATTCTTTAATAATGCTATGTGTAGAATATCAAAATTCTTGTTTCAAAATATGGCAAATTCCCAAAATCCATGGGCCAACAAGTTCAAGGTTACCATTATCTTTGAGTATCAGTTTCCAGAAAATAATATGTCAATGCTTACCCAATGTTTATACAGCGCACATTTACACATACAACAAACAAATAATATCTTGAAGCTACATTAGGTAGGCAAAACATTCTGTTAAGGTTGCAAAATAGTCAGACAATGATAGTATCTGACTTGTGGATGAATGGAACACGTTATGAAACTGAAAACACACATTATTCAGAAGTTTAAACTGCATGATTGTACAGAAAATTCATGAACTGAGGCCCCACAAGTGTTCAGCTTACTCCCCATACAATACAAAAGCATAATCACAAACATAATTAAACACAAAGACAAAAAGTAGAAATATAACATATATGAATTCTTACCTGCAGATGCTAGCACAGTACAGATCAAGGCTTTTTTTAGAGCTTCCATTCTCTCATCTTCATGAATAATTGGCCGGTAAGATAACTCATTATAACGCTGTGCTGCTTCTATGAACTTACGTCGATAATCCAAAACCCTTGCATAGCATACCTTGTAATAGATTTGCAACTGCTCATTCTTTGATTCAGCCTGGAAAAAATATACATATCAAATCAAGAAAAGCTAATACAGAAAAAAATAATGCTATCCTACAAATCTATATAACATTCTCAATAAAATCAATCAGCTATACATTGTTGACTAGAATGTATTTCCTTTTTGGGTCCTGTGTTTTATACCCTTCTTGTACCCTTCTACACCACTCACTTAAAATCAAATACTAAATAATTGAAATGCTCTACTTTCATGCTATTTTGTGTATAGACAAAGTCAAGCAGTGATGATGCCACCCACCTTAGATATTGCATGCTCCATTATGTGCTAAAACGAGTTCTCCTGTTCACATATGGGGAACATGTACAGTATCTCCATGTTTTCCTGTGCATCTTAGTCCTAGCTGTTTATTTCCCTGTAGTTACTGTACCCCATTACTAATAATTTACCACCTTCACTGAGAGATTGTCTTGCCAGCTTCTCACCATCCTGATTGCCCTGTAAGTGTCATCAATGTAAATCTGCTCTAGATACCTTAGGCTGATTAGCTGCTCTTTAACCAGAAGTTTGTGCCTGAATTCATGGAAAAGTTTCAGATTGTCTCTTACTTTGTCAAAATGCTTGTCCACAATGCTCTTTCAAAATCAAAATCTGTCTGTTCATTCCTCCTTAACCAGCAGTAATAATTCCTTGCTCCTTTGATGAATTTGCTAGCTGGTTGCCAGTTTGTTTATGTGCGTAATTACCTACTTCAACATTTTTATGATAAAACTGTGGGACCCCATCTCATTAACTTTCAATGCCATTAAATAAACTTTTATAGACCTTCGTAAACTGCCAGCATCCGTGTCTCCTTAGTTAGTCTACTCCAACCATCCACCATCCTAAAACTAAACCAGAATCTTTTGACACCCTTTCTAACTAACCTATAGCCCTAATTTTTCTCAAAGCCTTTAGTGCTACATCTTTTATCCATATGACTGAATATTTGAAGACTGTTACCAGGTACCCTGTCCTTCTCTCCTAATCTCTTTGGGGGAGAGTATTGTAGCCCTCAGTCTCTCATGGTACCTCTGTCCTCTTAATTCAGGTACCATCCTCATTGCTTTTCACTATATCTTCTCAATCAGATCTTTGTGCTCTTTGAGTGCAGTGTCCAGACTTGCAAGGCATATTATAAGTCTGGTTTAAAAGCGTAAAGGTATTGTGTATGTAATTAAGTAATTGTACTGAATGGGGAGGAAGTTTTACATTTTTAAGGCTCCATTTCTTGAACATTCTTTACTATCATAAAACATGCTATCTGCATTACCTTTTCCTCAGTCATTCTGTTCCATTCATCCACCATTCTTGTACTACAAAAATACTTCTTCACAACCTTTTTAAAATGTTTCTTGTTTAATTTTATGTTATGCCCTCTACTTGATCTATCCCAACATCTCTCAAGGAACTGTTCATAGTCCACCTTATCAAAACTCAAACGATGAGATCAGATAAAACCTCACTCTTCTCTCTTCTCTGTACCTCAGCTCTCTTACTTCAGGTGTGTGTAAGTTCATGCCAGTCTGTGCACATGTGTGTGATATGTATATGTTCCTTAGTATCTGTTAATCTGTGTAGGTATAAGTAGAAAAAAAATCACAGCCCCTGCAGCATCACAAGCAAAAGCAATTATGTAATGGCTTTATAGATAAGGACAAATGATATATCCCATCAGAAGGAAACTGTTACATTCTGGTCCACCACACACCTGCAAAATGCTGGCACGATTAATATAAGCTTCTCCCTGCACTGGATCATCATCCTCAAGATAAAGGCGAGCAATCTTGAGGTATGTCTCAAGCTTATAGTCCACACTGTACTGTCTGAAAGAAAAAAAGGAGAAAATCAGTAATACTGCAAACACAATTCTTCATCTGACTTTATCATATAAATTAATATTGGAGCTACTTTCAAAGTAATGTCATTCTTAACATCATGAACCTCAAAACCAACAGCATCCAATTCTGGTGAACAATAAAAAATAGTCACATTTCCTGTACTACCTTAGCCTCAACATATAAAACACTTCTAACCCAAATCACCAACAACCCCTCTTCCAAAATACATACTAATGAAGCATTACTAAAAAAATTAACCATAAACCAACCACATCCCTAAGAAGGACAGCTATGAAAACCCTATACAAAATCAAAATCCTGAAACTGCTCACACTTCACCCCTACTAGCTCTTGTAACTAAAAACAATCCTAAAAAAACTTACTGCAACAGGCCTTGACAACATATCAAACTTTCACATATAAACTGCAGGCTACTTGCAATCCAAGCACTGGAAAGCATCTTCACAACTCCTGGTTGCACAAAATATTCTAAATACCTGAAAACTTGCCAAAAGAGCACTCATCCTGAGTCCTTCCAAACCATTCAGATCCTCTCCCTTTCAATGCCTTACATCGCAACTACAGTATCATCAATATCCAAGCTCTACAAGAAACTGACCCACAACAGAGTCAACCAAAAAATCCCAATCTCATCCACAGAGCACACAAATCTCACCTTATACATCCTTGATGGTATCAATCAATAACAACACCCCTTCCACAATACTTGTCACAAGATAACAACTGAGCATTCAACACCATCCCTAGGCATATCCTAACACATACAATATTCAAAAACCCTTCACAAAGTGACAAAAAATGCTCAGCCAACTTTATATTTGGATACCATATCAGCTGTGGAAAGGGAGCTGTTTTGGTGCATTACACATGACAGCTAGAGACTGAGTGTGAACAAATGTGGCCTTTGTTGTCTTTTCCTAGTGCTATGTCGTGCGCGTGCAGGGGATGGGGGTGCTATTTCATGTGTGGTGGGGTGGCAACGGAAATGGATGAAGGTAGCAGGTATGGATATGTACATGTGTATATACGTGTATGTCTATGTATGTATATGTATGTATATGTTGAAATGCATAGGTATGTATATGTGCATGTGTGGGTGTTTATGTATATACATGTGTATGTGGGTGGGCTAGGCCATTCTTTCACCTATTTCCTTACGCTACCTCGTTAACGTGGGAGACAGTGACTAAGTATAATAAATAAATACTATACCAGAAACAATCACAAAAGCTTCACTTCTAATATCCTTAAAATGTATAATGGAGATCCCCAGGGAGCAGTTCTGTCTCTAAACCTTTCACTCTCTTCCTATATGATCTGCAATCACATCCCACATACCACTCATATGTACACAAACTGATGAACACAATCAAACAATAACAAATATGCTATACTATATCATACAATCTAAACATTAATTTACTCAAAACACAATGTCTGCATCCTCACAGAAATCCAATATCAGTCTCTAAACCTGTGACAGACATGAATCCATCATGCAACCTCCCATTACCCTAAATGGTCAACCAATCCCACTCACCAAAAAATCCAACCATACTAAGTATCACAAATGACACAAATGAAATTTACTCCCCACACCACAAACAACAACACAAAGGCAGTATATAAATTGAACACCCTCAGAACACTTACTGGCACCATATTCAAGCAAGAAAAAGAATCACTCTACAAACAGTTCATCTACTCCACCCTAACCTATGGCTCACCCATCTGGTCATCCAACCTTTCAAAAGCAAATATAACAAAACTGCACATCATACAAAAATGAGCATTCAAAACAATTCTCAGCTGCCTTAACAACCATAAATATTCAACATCTGCTCTATGAAATGAAAACACTTCCAGTATAATTCCACATCAACATGCTTGGCATCTAGTTCTTTGCAAAGGCAAAAGACAACACTCTACCCGAAACACATCATGACGAACTATCAACCCCCAAGAAGAAATAAAAAGCATACCCATGCTTCCCATTTTTACAAACTTAACTCAAAAATCCCCCTCCCTCTGCAACAATTCTGTGTCTTAGCCTTTGGTGCCTCACCCTTAACAAGGCATAATAATAATAATAATAATAATAATAATAATAATAATAATAATAATAATAAGAAGAAGAAGAAGAAGAAGAAGAAGAATTCATTAAACGACAAAAGTGTTACAAGGCATTTTTGCATTCTAAAATACAAACAAAATCTTATCTCATAAAAGATGCAGACAAATACTGATTAGAGATAAAGGCACTTCAGAGTAAGGTACCAATATAATGCAAAAGAGCTATTTTCTGTATGAGTGTGGAGGTTTGAATGGAGAATCTGGTCTCATATGAAGACTGAACTTAATCTATCATCTGATATTACTACTCAGTCCCTAAATTACTGGGGAGGAACCAGTACATACACCCATAATTAATACACAAAGTGAAATAGAAAGAAGTATTTAAACTATCATAAGAGTTCATGCTTCATATCAATATACTGAACAAGAACTGGGGATCTGTATGTGTGAAATGAGGCCATATACACCTGATCCACCCCAAAGATATGTGAGACAAGAAGAAGATAAGAGTTAGGACGTATATCATCTACAATAAATGAACTATTTCCTGAATTCTGTGTGGGTCACCTACAGGTCATTTTTCCTTGGTACCACTGTCAAGCAAATATTGTAAGCTTACTAAAGAATGTACATACTTTTGCCCTGTTTCCAGAGGAATTCCCGTGAGAACTGCTGCTGCATCTCTCCATGAAGATTCTCGTTCATATATATCTGCCAGGTGCTGTCTTATGCTTGCTACCTGCTCCTCAAAGCTAATAACACGTGGCTGTACCTAATGACAAACAAACACAATGTGGTGATAGCCCTAATGATTTGCTGATCTGTATAGCAAACCATACAAAAACTAGAATATAGTGATGAATATGAGAACGTGCTGAATCATTTGTACGGCACACAAGACAATGAAACAGACTATAAGTATATCGAGGTTCAGTGCACAGCAAACCACTTAATGTGGGAAATTAAATTATCTATATGAATTACAAGACTGAAGGGAAAAGGATTTTGACTCAAGAAGCATATTAAACAATATATATATATTTTAATGGCCTTTGAACAACAGCTCAGATATTTCCTAATATTTCATGAATAAAACTGCAATTACCCTTAAGGCACATTCCTAATTTCAAGTTCTATTACCTTACAAGAAAATCTTCAAGAATGGACAATAAGTTAAACAATATAAACTGCTAGACTTTCTTTTTTATCATATGTGAGTAATGCACAACTGCTACTGCTGTACTTACTTTGTCAAGTGTAAAATGTGCAACTGTCTTTGCAACATTATCTGCCATAGATGTGAGCTGAGTAGAAACATCGGATAAAAGCTGACGTGAAATTACCAGGCTTACAGTCTCCTTTACAACTGCAAAGGAAAATCAATAAATTACACACAAAAGGGAGTAATTATTTTTCAATAGCAATTTACAAAATTTTCCTAGAGTAACAAATTAGGATGGTGGTATCCTAAAGAAACTGAGACTTACGATTCAGCATAAACAATTACCAGTATGAATAAATGAAGGAGCTGTGCCCCTTGTGCTCATATCTTCTACCATAAGATAATTTGGAAAAACAAGATATTCACTAACAGGGTCATTTAGACCTAGGACACTTATTCAAGTTTCAGGGATAATACTAGGACCAGGAACATCAAATATGTATATGGCCCATGTCTGGCAGATTTAAGTGCCCAAACCATAAATTGAGACAATTGCACACCTCAAGTGGGAATAGAAAATCTGAGAAGGGCAGCTTCTAAGCATGATGCCTTATGAAGGGGTCATTTAGGCTACTGCAGCTCCTTACAGTTAGTAATATACATGCAGTTCTACATACTTTGGTTATGGCCAGGGAAAATACCTGACTCAATGGAAAACCTAAATTCTCTGGTGAAGGGAAATTTGAATTAAACTCTAAAAGATTATCACAAATACCCTAAGTAAATGCTTAGGAATAATCACACATTTATCACAGAAGTGGACTCTGCTACATAAAACCTTGAGGTCCACTAAAATTTTTTCTCCTTACCAAGGTTAACAAGGTTTGTTAAAAAAAAAAAAGTGTTTAACACAGTTGGGTAACCACCAGGTCCACATCATAGGCCTAAGATAGAAAAAAAAATAAACAAAAGTATTGCAACCCTCTAGGTGAAGCTACAACCTCTTGCAAGTGAAAAGCATGATATGCACGAATACAAGAAAGGTACTAGGAGCAACAACATGATAAACCCTTTCCTCTGCTACCCTAGAGTATCATCATTAGATTAATCAGAGAATGGTACTGGTTCACTTCCATATCGCCCAAAGATGACTCAAGGATATGAACTGATCCTTTCCTGTCTCTATCCAGGACAAGAATGACATCATTCACTATCACTTACTAGTAATGATGATGCTTATCATTTAACTGACATGCTGGTAGAACTCTTTTGGAGGGGGGCCCCTTGATCCAGCGTGAACAACCCATCATCACCAAAAGATCAACTAGTTTATCATCAGGATATTAGCCAGGGCAAGAGGAACTTTTTAAAAAATCAAAAGCGACAAAAAGCTATTAAGTGAACTGTTATCAAATCAGGTCAAATGGGTCTAAAACCTTTTGACTTGGGTCCTGTCTCAAAAATTCAATATTCTTACTGGAGAAAAATATGTGAAACAAACAGCAGAAGGTACAGAAACCAAACCAAAGGAAGCCCTGAAAAATATGCCTTTCTAAATATATACTACTTTTCCCTATACAAAAGCTTGGCCTTGCTGAAGGTATAATGCTGATATCATCCCTCAAGGATGGCCCTGTCTCCTACTGCTTGTGGTGCATTTACAGTCAAGGTATGGGGGTGCCAAAGTGTAGGCCAACTGTGATCCAGACCTCCCACCATGACTTGGGAGTTTATCTTTGTCTTCATGAAGCTCCTATCACTGCTAACCTTGCAAAAAACAGTATCTTCCAAACAGATAAATTACCTTTACCTCAAGAAACTGAAGCTCCTATCACTGCTAACCTTGCGAAAAACAGTATCTTCCAAACAGAAAAATTACCTTTACCTCAAGAAACTAACAGCAGAGCTAACTGTCTAACAAGACTCTAATCAAGGTCAGTGGGGTAGAACCCACATCAAAGGTTTCAAATAAATGCTGCTGCTCTGATATTGCACCACTAAACTCCGTATATCTGTGTATTCCCCCTGCAAAGGGTCTGTACACTGAAATCCCTCAAGAAAAAGGGAAATACTCGAGATCAGTTTGGTTGCATTATAGGGCTTTACCTATCAACAGTCATTCTATATGAATTGTTTACTGCCTCTTTCCATATTGTTTCAATAACTTTTACATATATATGTTTCTATTTCATTTTATCCTCATCAACAAAAATCAGTTCAGTACCTGATATGATAAGCTTCATAAGGTGCCATAACCTACTATCCAGTAACATCCATAAAAAAAAGTAACATTACAGTCAAAGAAAGGAATTTTCAAAGCATTGTGAGCTATACAACAAAAATTTTGTACTCACAAATACATATACTATCTATCTAATCGCATAACTGCAGCACAATTATAAGACCAGTCAAATGACTATCATGGGATAATATAAGATTAGATGTTCTTATATGTTATCTGCTGAAAAATCTAATAATGAACTACAATAAACGTAGAATCACCTCATAACCCCATGCAGAAAAGACATAAGGTGTAAAAGCACTGATTGGAGGTGGAAGGATGGAGTGAAAAAGATTTTGAGCGATCGGGGCCTAAACATGCAGGAGGGTGAAAGGCGTGCAAGGAATAGAGTGAACTGGAACGATGTGGTATACCAGGGTCGCCATATTCGCCATTTCCCACGTTAGCAAGGCACCAATAACAACAGAGGACTGAGCCTATCTTACACATTCCGTAAAACATGACACCAAAGTCATATATGGCAAAGGCATTTGCTCTGTCTGTGTACATTACAACAGTATTTTGCTTGTTTTCTAAAGCCCCTCCAGTTTTACTGAAGTACAGTAAAGTGATTAAGCAAATGAAATAGCCTGGATAAATATCTACATAGTGCACTTGATCAATAAAGCTGCAAAGATTGCACTGGCCTGCAAGCCACAACCTTAAATAGTCCGACAGACCAAAAATACAACAATGCACCATGGTTTGAACAAGCTGTGAAGATACAGATGGGCCTCTAAAACTGATGTAGGATAAGGATGTAGGAGAAAATATGCCCTGTAGAACATTCATTCATTACTTTTCTCCTATGAGTGAATACATCCCAATACTTAACATGGATATTTGTGGTTTTGCAGTTATTGCACGATTCTTATACTTCAAGATGTCTTCTGCTGAAAGAGTATCCCATACCCAGCAACATCTATCACTACAGTGAAACTGAAAATAGCAGGTAAGTATCTGGGCCTCAGACAGATACCGTATTACAAAACCTATATAACAATGAAGAAAACAAAACATTGCTAAACCTCAATAACCAAACTGAAACCTAGTCATCCTTGCTCTGTGATATCCTTCAAGACAAGATGAAAGTTAAGACAATTACCTTGTGGCACATCCCTTCAGGCAGGGATTACAGTAAAGTGACAACCACCACCAAAGCTTATTTTTTTTTGGCATTATTAATCTATGCAACCATTATGCGAGAGGCCTACTTATAAGCACATCTATAGGAGCAAGTTAACAATACAAAACAGTATCTACCTCCACTTATGGAACCTTTGAATAATGCACATGAAAGTCACCCCAAATTAGTCTACGTTAAAAGAATCTTCCTTAACTGTGTTTACCATTTGTAGAAAGGGACAATGTTAATATCTGATGCATATTTAGACTAGAAAGCTACATTCAATACAATGAGAGATGAAGAGCTGTGACTCAGCACTCACTTGCTTCGATAAATGCCTGAAGTCCATCAGCCATGTCATTTTCATTGCCAACTTTAAGAATGGAGTCCAAGACTGCACGATACCTGAAAAATAACTTAAATCAATAAGCTGCACACAATATTCACTCATGATGAAAATGATTCAACTTAGTATTCCTTCAAAACCAATTCAAAATACCATGACTAATCTAATTAACACACTGGTATTGGATATCTACTCAATACAGTTGGTTTCATTACCTTCCAATCTATTCAAAGCACTTACCAAGTTCTTTCATTCCTTCATATAAAAAAGGTAGCTCCTAGAATGCCTCCACAAAACATTCTGTGTACAGACATCATACATAACTTGTATCTGGCCATCTTTTGGTAGCATATTCCTACACTCTGTCCCTCTGTTTAATTTCAAGTATCCTGCTGTTCTAAATCCAATTTCTTTCCCTTGCAAAACAATTTTTTCCCCTTATCTCAATCTAAAATATGTCTATCCCATCTATAGCCACCACACTTTTCCTGCATATAAACCTCAGGTTTGAGCTGAATGTCAAGCTTGCGCTAGCTGAATCCCCAATTCAGACTTCCCATATTCATTGTACATGGTCTGCTGGCATACCAGCTATTCCACATCGCTATTCTAATTTCAAAACTAATGATGAAAGCAGTATTATTTTCACCCTCCTATCACCCCCCAAAGTTTCTTATAATTCATGCTTAACCCCCATGATGGGAGGCATCAGAGATATAGGCAGATGGATGGAGAACTTAGCCTTCACCAAAATCTTATGTATTAACTAACCCCATTTTCTCTCCCTCATACCACTACCACTAACAAATGAATAATATTCAGAGATCAGTTTTAAGAGTGAAAAAAGAAGATTCCACACTATTTGCTATTTACAATAGCAACAATGATTTCACAAGAGCATAACACATATCATAATCCTAGAAAATGTGCATCCACCAACTGAAAATTTACCTTCTGAGGATGATGACAAAAATATGATGTTTTGAAGAGGAGAAAAGTACACATGAGCATTATGGTATCACCATATTTGATACCGTTCAATATGAATGAAAACATATATCCATATCCTGCATGTGTTTCTGTAATCACATCAAACTATAAAAGCATATAAAGCAATTTATTAGTTAAAAGATGTGTGTTATGGTTTTGAGAACTTCTTTCTACTCTTAAGGGTTAGTTGTTAGGTATAAATATAAGGTTATAAAGTGTGGGTTTTCATTAGCACTATTATTTCTAACTTCTTATCCTCTGGTAATATTTCAGCAGCAAGGGGGATATGAAGGAGTTTACTACCAAACTGAGATTGAAAAATGTTTTAACAACATTTATAAAATGGGTGTAGGTCACCAGAGGAACGCCCTTGGTTTCTATCTGGGACTAATACTCCTCTTAATCTATGTGAATGACTTGTCTGGATGGACTCCTACTTAAATATGTCTGCATAAATCACAAGAAAAGTAATAAGCATGACAAACTCAATGGATGCCCAGGTCAAACGCACAGGTTCGAATCCTGGTTATGAAAGTCAGTCCCCAGTCAACCCAGTAGTTCATCCATCCCTAGAGGGGTGGTCAATAAAATGGGTACCTGGCTCAGGTTAGGGTATACACATGTATAGCATTAATGGGATGGCCTCAGCTACCTGTGCCATCTCAGTGAACATAAAAAAAATCTTACAATAGGAACTAAATAGACTCCAAAGTTGGTCTCGCATATGGTTTATGATATTCAGCCCTAGCAAATTTAAGGTAACGAGGATGAGACAAAGTGGAAGACCTCAATATAAGCTTCAAGGTTCTCTGTGTGAGAAGCACTTGCGAGTCAATATCATCTCTCACCTGTCGCTAGAGTCCCACCTCAGAAGAAAGGTAAAGAAGGAAAACTGTCTCCTAGGAAATATCAAAATAGCCTTCAAGTACATGAATAAGGTAATATTCAACAAGCTGTTCACATCCAACATAAGGCCAGAACAAGAATATGCTTCTCAGGTTGAATGACTGTACCTGATGATGCACATACAACTAACAAAGAATGTCCTAAGAATGACAACAAAGATGGTATCAGAATTAAGAAAGATGATTTAAGGGAGAAACTACAGACTTTCAATCTGTCCACCTTAGAGAAAAGAGAAGAATGAGGGGTGACCTAATCACTACCATTAAGCTTTGAAAACAGGTCGATGACGTGGACAGTAAACCATTCTATGAGAGATGTAGGACAGAACAACATGAGATAACATGACATCAAGCAACAAACTTGTTACAAAAAAGTATAAAGATGGACTTTTATAATCGGTGAATGAATGAAATAAAATGATTCAGGATATGGCTTTATGCAGTCAGAGTACATTGTAAGTTAAAGAAATGGCATGATAGCAGAAAATGTTCAAAGTATGGGGCCCCATGAGTGTAAAGGTTCCTCCCATACAGTACAAATAGGAAATATATTAAAATATATTCATCTTACTTGTCATGATCTTTATGGGAGCCACCAGACGAAACTAGAGCCTGCAGCTGCTGACGGATCTGCACAGCAAAAGCCATGATGATAATAACAACAGACAAACAGAAAATTGAGTTCTTTCTCTATTACTTTTCGTCGGACAGATTATTTTGCTTTTACTTCCTTCCGGTACCACAAAATTTACTGAATGCTAGAACCCTCCCACACCTAAGCCGACCAAATGTTATTCCTGAGCGTCAGCTGGTTGTTGTCAATGATGCTCGTAATGTCGTCATTGTTTATCATTCAAATTTACTTTATTTATTTTTTTCCAGCATAAGAGAAACATTAGCTTAGTAATATATATATATATATATATATATATATATATATATATATATATATATATATACCTTGATATGTTTTCCTGGCGCTACCTCACTGAAGCAGGGGGTAGCGATGTCGTTTCCTGTGGGACGGGGTAGCGCCAAAATGGATGAAAGCAAGTATGAATATGTACATGTGTATGTATGTATATGTGCATATATATATATATATATATATATATATATATATATATATATATATATATATATATATATTCATTTATTAATACTTGATCGCCGTTTCTCGCGTCAGCAAAGTAGCGCCAAGAAAACTGAAAAAACTGGAGGAAGTGAAGTGTTTGAGATATAGGGAGTGGATTTAGCAGCGGATGGAACCATGGAGCGGAAGGGAGTCACAGGGTTAGGGATGGGGCGAAGGTTCTGGGAGCGTTGAAGAATGTGTGGAAGGCCAGAACGTTATCTCGGAGAGCGAAAACTGGTACGTTTTTAAGAATAGTGGTTCCAACAATCTTATATGGTTGCGAGGCGTGGGCTATAGATAGGGTTGTTCGGAGGAGGGTGGATATGTTGAAAATGAAATGTTTGAGGAGAGTATGTGGTGTGAGGTGGTTTGATGAGTAAGTAATGAAAGGGTAAGAGAGATATGTGGTGATAAAAAGAGTGTGGTTGAGAGAGCAGAAGAGAGTGTATTGAAATGGTTTGGTCACATCGAGAGAAAGAGTGAGGAAAGATTGACAAAGAAAATATATGTGTTAGAGGTGGAGGAAACGAGAAGTGGGAGACCAAATTGGAGATAGAAGGATGGAGTGAAAAAGGTTTTAAGCTATCGGAGCCTAAACATACAGGAGGGTGAAAGGTGTGCAAGGAATAGAGTGAATTTGAGCGTTGTGGTATACCGGGGTCGACGTGCTGTCGATGGTTTGAACCAGGGCATGATAGGCATCTGGGGTAAACCATGGAAAGTTTTGTGGGGCCTGGATGTGGAAAGGGAGCTGTGGTTTCGGTACACTACACATGACAGCTAGAGACTGAGTGTGAATGAAAGTGGCCTTTGTTGTCTTTAGCGCTACCCTACAGAGTGTTTTCATGTGTGGCGGGGTGGTGACATAAATGGATAAAGGCAACACGTATGAATTTGTACATGTGTATGTATGTATGTATATGTCTATGTATGTATATGTATGCATACGTTTAAATGTGCGTGTGTGGGCGTTTAAGTATAAACATATGTATGTAGGTGGTTTGGGCCATTCTTTCGTCTGTTTCCCTGCGCTACCTCGCTAACACGGGAGACAGCGACAAAGTATAATAGATAATAAAACAATATATATATATATATATATATATATATATATATATATATATATATATATATATATATATGTGTGTGTGTGTGTGTGTGTGTGTGTGTGTGGATGGGCCATTTCTTCGTCTGTTTCCTGGCGCTACCTCACTGACGCGGGAAACAGCGATTATGTATGAATACAAAATGAATATATATATATATATATATATATATATATATATATATATATATATATATATATATATATATATATCCCTGGGGATAGGGGATTAAGAATACTTCCCACGTATTCCCTGCGTGTCGTAGAAGGCGACTAAAAGGGGAGGGAGCGGGGGGCTGGAAATCCTCCCCTCTCGTTTTTTTTTTTTTTCCAAAAGAAGGAACAGAGGGGGCCAGGTGAGGATATTCCAAAAAAGGCCCAGTCCTCTGTTCTTAACGCTACCTCGCTAACGCGGGAAATGGCGAATAGTTTAAAAGAAAAAGAAATATATATATATATATATATATATATATATATATATATATATATATATATATATATATATATATATATATACACACACAACACAGGATGTCCCAAAGAAACGTACTCACTTTTTGACACCCTATAACTCAATGATTTTTTTTTCTGGATCTGAAAAAAGAAAATAAACTGAGTTTTATGGTGTCAAAAGTGAGTAGATATTTTTGAGACACTCTGTATATATGTTTCATGAAATAAACTGTGAAATACAGTTGCTCTAGCATTTAAGTGCACTTAAATGACATCAAACATCTGATTATACATCTAACGCCAAGGAAAGACCCACCACCTTCGTCGTATGGTTGCTCCTGATATTTGAGTGAAAATATTCAACATCATGATTTGGCAGTGAATAAGAAATTAGCTTTAATATTTTACTTTTTTGTATATTTTCTTTAAATATTCCTATAGAATCTACTTCATTAATTGCTTGCTATTGCTTGGTTAAATTAAGCGTAGCTTAGCAGAACGTAAACATTGGAGCGAACAACTATATTTACAATGCAATATTTCTTAATCAGAATTAAAATGTTTAAGGCCATCAGTAAAATGAGTTTAAAATTGAATAACCATAAATATTTTTTTTGAAATTTTCAGTCAAAATATTTCTAAAACACATTTCGTGGAAATCTAATGTATATCTTCTTTAGCCCTCACAGTCCCGTGACTACAAATAAATTCAATATGAAAATTTTGGGTCATCTTCCGTAGCTTACGTAGGAAAGAAAGAGTTTCTTCAGTAAATGTACGGCGGATTTACGTATGCGGCTCTCTTGTCAAATATACTATAAGAATAACCATATGCATTATTTTCCGTCCCTTATCGTGTCCAATGTTTTTGGCGGAAGTACACGGCTTGAATGGAGATGGCGGGAGTGGAATTCAAGGTGCCACATGAAATATTAGCTTGGAGGCTATTTACAAAATTTTAGATTTCGAAATTTATTTTCATCAGCTCATTTATCTTATGGTTATCTAAGGAGTACAGATGTAAAGTATAATCAGATATATTCTAATATTGGTGCCTTTAAGTATAATGTTGTCAGTACATATGGCACCATAGCGTGGTGCGCACCAGCAGAGGACTATGGGATTGTAATGGTGGGCGCGTGAGTTTGAACATCCTCAAAATGCCACATAATAACCCTGGTAAGTGCCCTAGTGTCAATGGTTAATGCGATGGGACGCATGTATGTCGCAAAGCTAAGGGATAGAAGAAATCGAAAATGCCAAATAGGCGCATGTATTTCCAGAATTAAGCCTGGTCTGGCCAGGTAAATTGACCCCACACCCATGTAAACACGACCTAAAATAGCGATAATCAATGAAAACAAACCTCAAAATACACGTATTAATAGACTCTGGCCTCATTTGACAAGTTCAATTTCTTGCCATTGCAAACCATTCAACATCTTCTTTCACTGTCATGGAAAATAGGGATAGTTATATAATCAGGGAGTGAGAAAATCTCCGTGATATGGGGACGGGTGTCGGGATCTAGGATTGTCGGCCGAATGGGGGCGCGTCTTCCAACTTGGATAATGGACTCCTGTTAGTAGCTTTCAGCTTGTCTTCCAAGTGTGCTTCTTGGAACTCCCGTATGGGTTTGTGCCTGACGCCAGGTTACTCTTGGTGGTGTCTGGAATGGCTGTCATATGGAAGGGGAGAGGTTTGGGAATAATGTTGGTAATCAAGATTTAAGTTTTCTCAAGGGAAAAAAACTAGAATTTGACTTTCTTCCAAAAAACATCTGGTTTTGTTGTTGGTTATAACTGCTCTCTCTGATATTTCATGGGTTATTGTCAGATATAATACAATATGATGATCATTGAAGATAAGTAAACTAAGACTTATTTGTTGTCATGGCTCATGAATGTTGGTAGATGATGAATGTGAACCTCCACTTACCTGCATAAGCAAAACTCTAATTTTTCCAAATGGGGAGCAATCATGTGCAGTGTGCACTTTGATGCTGATGTCGTAAGTGATGTTGGTGGTGGGTTTTGTTTAATTTATATCCAAGATTGTGATTTCACTTGCCATCATACTTATGAATAGATAAAAAGATAATTGCATTAGCTAAAACGATATGGCTGTATTAGATTATCAGAAATTCGATGGTAATGTTATAAATCTGCCATTGCTGGACACATGGCCCTTTCAGGTATGGACAATGTTGATGTGGGTTGGTTGCTGCTGATATAAGGTGGGCTGTGCTTGTTATTGTTGATATATTCCTGTGTTGATGTTCAAGTGTTTTGAAAATTTTCTAATGAATTGTTGCATGACTTACCTTGGTAGCAGGATTTTGGCTTTACTTTGTTATTGCTTATGGGAAAAGCTGCTATTTGAAAGGTTTGGCACAAACGTGAAAAGTCCTAAATTTTTGGTTGTGATCTGTGTGTGCTTTTATTGTTTGTGTAATGTAGAGTTTGGTGTGTATGCCTATCTTTGCCATTATAAGAAGAGAATTGTTTTCTTGATGCTGTTTGATAATGAATCCTGCTGCCTTAATGTTTATATATTCAGGTTTACTATAATATGTGTCACATTGCTGCACAGTACTCCAGTGAGGCCTTGCAAAATGTTTTGCAAGCTAATATTTGTGTTTTGGATATAATGATGTATGTTCCATTTGTTGTCAAAGTGGATGGCTTGATATTTTGTTTCTTATGTACTGGAGGATGTGATTTTATGAGACGTAATTGTACAGGATGGGTTTTATAATCAGGTGATGTTGAGGAAGTAGCATTTTTGCAGGTAAAGGCACATAGATATGTGAAGTCAAACAAAATCAGTTTCTTATGGTGGTATAGTGGTGAGCATATATATATATATATATATATATATATATATATATATATATATATATATATATATATATATATACATTTTTTGCTTTGTCGCTGTCTCCCGCGTTTGCGAGGTAGCGCAAGGAAACAGACGAAAGAAATGGCCCAACCCACCCCCATACACATGTATATACATACGTCCACACACGCAAATATACATACCTACACAGCTTTCCATGGTTTACCCCAGATGCTTCACATGCCCTGATTCAATCCACTGACAGCACGTCAACCCTGGTATACCACATCGATCCAATTCACTCTATTCCTTGCCCTCCTTTCACCCTCCTGCATGTTCAGGCCCCGATCACACAAAATCTTTTTCACTCCATCTTTCCACCTCCAATTTGGTCTCCTACTTCTCCTCGTTCCCTCCACCTCCGACACATATATCCTCTTGGTCAATCTTTCCTCACTCATTCTATCCATGTGCCCAAACCATTTCAAAACGCCCTCTTCTGCTCTCTCAACCACGCTCTTTTTATTTCCACACATCTCTCTTACCCTTACGTTACTTACTCGATCAAACCACCTCACACCACACATTGTCCTCAAACATCTCATTTCCAGCACATCCATCCTCCTGCACATATATATATATATATTATGTAAATACATATATGTGTATATGGGTGGATGACCCATTCTTCATCTGTTTCCTGGCACTACCTCGCTGACACAGGAAACAGTGATTAAGTATAATGAATATAATAAGTAAATATGTATGTGGAAAGTTAGCACAGTATGAGTGTCGCATGTTTTATGGACAGTGTAGCTCAGGACTTAAGAGCATTGCTTTCTTTGCTAAGTGTATGGACAAGGTTCACAGCCTCAAGAAAAGAGGCAGCCATACATCTACCCGGAAACTAAAAGCTCCTTCAGATTTTCATATGTTAGTAGATCACTGTGGGTCCATACCTTGAGTCTACATGGAACTCTTTGCTGTAATGTGCATTGAAACTTATTATGTGGCTTTCACACAAAGTGGTTCTGGGGCTGATGCCACCTGGTGCTTCTTCAATTTAGTGGCTGATTGAAAGGGTGAACAGCATAGGTATAACATCCCAACTGTTGTTGAACGTGGAGACTTAATGCAGTGGGTTAGGGAAGAGAGCAGCCAGATGCCTAATACTGTCACAGACAACAAGGCCTTTTCAGACCTCCCTTGACACCTTTTATGTGGTGCTTACATGTACTTCTACCAAAGCCCCAAGGTTGTGGTGTATAGATAAAACAGCAGTATATGTTGAAATATGTACTGCAATTCACATTACAGTGTCATTGCTGCTATGTGGCGGCAGGTAGTATTGATAAGTTAAAACAATTAACATGCAAACTGTTGGGTTTTTGTATTTTTTGTATTCTAATTATCACAAACCTGGCTGTACAATGCTTTGCCACATAAACTTTATGAAGAATTCTAAATTACAAGATATAGTAGATTTATCTTTAAATTACTCATATGCATTTTCAGTACTGAATATTTATAAAAAGGCAGTAGAATTACAGTCATGAAAATATGATGTAGAAGTATAGAATTTACATTCCTGATGTAAAGAAAAACAGTAATGATAATAATAAATCTCCATAGAGCAAACATGAGAGGTAGTTCAGTCCCAGTAAGAACAGTACCAAGTTGAGTTATATTTACATATTATGTTTTCTCATTTTCACATTGACCATTGTTAAAAATATGTGATTTACCATCATGAATCTTGATGTCATTTTGTTTTATTTTTTCCTAAGAATATGATTAATTTAGATTTTTATGTTATATTATTTTTTTTTATTATACTTAGTCGGTCTCCCGTGTTAGTGAGGCAGCACCGGAAACAGACGAAAGAATGGCCCAACCCACCCACATACATATGTATATACTTAAACACCCACACATGCTTGTATACATACATACACATATACATATTCATACTTGTTGCCTTCATCCATTCATGTCGCCACCCTGCCACACATGAAATAGCACTCCCCTCCCCCACATGTGCAAGTTAGTGCTAGAAGACAACAAAGACCACATTTGTTCACACTCAGTCTCTAGCTGTCATGTGTAATGCACTGAAACCACGGCTCCCTTTCCACATTCAGGCCCCAGAAAACTTTCCATGGTTTACCCCAGACGCTACTTCATGCACACGCAGGGGGAGGGGGGTGCCATTTCATTGTGGCGGGGTAGTGGCCGGCATGGATGAAGGCAGCATGTATGAATATGTACATGTGTATATATATATATATGTCTGTGTATGTATATGTATGTATACCTGGAAATGTTTAGGTATGTATATGTGTGTTAATGGGCGTTTATGTACATGCATGTGTGTGTGTGTGTGTGTGGGTGGGTTGGGCCATTCTTTCGTCTGTTTCCTTGCGCTACCTTGCTAACGTGGGGGACAGTGACAAAGTATAATAGAATATAGATATTAATTATTAATATCCCTGGGATTAGGGATAGAAAATACTTCCATGTGTGTCATAGAAGGTGATTGAAAAATATCCTGGTTCTTTGTGCAAAAAAATACAAGGAGCAGACTGAGCCTACCAGCAAAGATAAAGTAACTATTAATTTCTCTGCTTTTTTTCAGACAAAGATGTTGGTGAAGGGGGAAACACAGTATTTATTGATGCATCTGCCCTGGGAGAGTTATCAAGTCAGTTTACACAACAAGACCTTGAAACCCTCGTAGGATTTAACATCCAGGCAGCAGACCTTGAGGCTCTTCAGGAGGCAACAGAAGCCCATGTTAGTAGAGAATTCCATGTTTTTCCCTCATTTTTTTCTGCAGGTTTCTGTCATGTGTGATCCAGACTGGTTTATGAACTGATTTTTTGTTTCTGATCTATCCTGAAGTAGGTGGGAAAGTACATGAGAAGCTTAATACTGAGAGAAGTAGGAATTGCAGTTTGTTTAGTGAAAGAGAAATGTCGAAGAATGTGGTTGTATTCATCTGATTCTTACCAAGCATATGTTAACTGAAAATACTTTATAACTTAGATGAGATTTGTTAGGGAATGGCAAGCAGAGCAGGGTGTGAAGGAAGAACTAATAGAGGTAGTTCTGAATTCTAGAAAGATATTAAGATACATCAGAATATAATGGTGGATTGTGTGATAGGTTAAGGTAGTACAGTATGGGAAGACAAGGATATGTAGTAATCTTAAAAGGTTAAGGTAGTACAGTATGGGAAGACAAAGAAATGTAGTAATCTTAAAAGATTTATTAATTGATGGGGTTGAGATAGAGCTGACATATGTATGCATGTCCCTGTCTTTAAGCCAGGTATTCTTAATCTCCAGTCCTCTTTCATCACACTGCTTCACAAACTGTTGATTATTTTCATTCACCTCTGGTTATGTCAGGCCCTCAAATAATACCCTCAACTGCTTTATTACATATCCTCACATTAGAATCTTCCATCATTGATGCTCATTCATATGCATTAAAACTTCTCAGATGCCCATTCATCTCTTTTGAAAACACCCACCTATCTACTTTAGTCATCTTGTTTCTAGGTATATAAGTGCTAATAATCACCCACCTCTTACAATCCACTTTCAGTTTTACTTACATTGATCACTTCCTTACATTCTATCACACTCCCACAACTCCTTCTACAACAGTGCCACCCCTTCCTTAGCTTATGCTCTCACACTAACCTCTTTCTTTATCCCTTGGGTATTCCCAAATTATCCTTCCCCCTTCCCCTCTAGCTTTGTTTCTTTCGGGGCCAGGTTATCCAGATTTCTGTCCTTAAACATGCTACAAATCCCTCCCTTCTCATCTTGATTACATTCACACATAAATTAGATACCCCAGCCTGTGCCTTTGATGAGGATGAGACTCCTCACAGAGCTTCTTCTGTTCTAACTCATTATTATGAAGTGAAAGAATAAGGAGGGTAGGGTTTTCCAGTTTCCTGTCCTCAAACATGCTACATATCTCTCCCTTGGTTACATTCACACATGATTTAGATACCCCAGCTTATGCCTTTGATGAAGATGAGACTCCTCACAAAGTTTCTTCTGTTCTAACTTATTATGAAATGAAAGAACGAGGGTAGGGTTTTCAAACACACACGTGTGCACGCACTTCTGCCTCTTGTAGTCTCCATCTACAACATGCGCAGTACATTGAGATTGCGCAGATTGTATGAAGATCAGCACTGGTGAAGATGACTTTGAAAATATGATTTTTCTGTGTGGGGGCTATGATTTTGATACTTTGTATATGACAGCAAGCATGTAGATGTAAGCAAATGTGGCCTTTCTTTGTCTGTTCCTGGCACTGCCTTGCAAACATGAAAATGGTGACCAGGTTCGAAAAAATGAAGAAAAGCGCAAGAGCATTGTTTAGCCATTTCATTGTGTTTTTTCTTTTGCCCTCTGGATTTTTTTTTTTCTAATTCCTTAGGAGGTGCATTAAAAGAAATTTAACTTTTTTCATATGGATTATGATGCCACAATTATGGTTATCATATACACAAATAAGGCCAGTAGTCAGTTCCTTCAAACCATACAAATACACAAGAACTTGCTTTTGCTCCAGTTTTTCCTCTTTGGGGCTTACCTCATGTTCTTACAAGTGCATCCAACTTACTCTTGCCAGACCTGTACATTTCCACCTCACTCTTCTCTATCATGATGAGAGATTTTCTTCCACATTGGTAAACGCATCCATCAGTCTCCATATTTTTAAAGGCATAAGAATGCTAATATGTGTTGTGAGCTATGATATGCCACAAGCAAAGAGGTCAGCAGGTGGGGCAGGCATATATGTACTGCATGCTGCTCATGTAGATAAGATGGGGCGTGTCTTGGAAAAAGTTGTTTGATTGTTCTCTGCTCTTATTACAGGATGACTAAGGCATATAAGCTGTTACAATGACTCATCCTTTGTTTGGGTTGCCATCTGTAGCTAGTCAATAGATTTTTTAATGCTCGTGAAATTTAAGGCAATACTCAAAGTGGCTACATTGAGAAAAGTAGCGCCTCACTATGCTTTCCTTTATTAAGTACTTTAGAAGCAAGAAAAAATACCTGATGCTATTGGTCCAACATTAATGACCTAGTACTCGGTCTCATATCTAAGATTTCCAAATTTGCTGACGATACTAAACTAGTAGGTAGAGCTGTAAACAGTTGGGATTGTGAAATGATTTAAAGAAATTTTTACTTACTAGCAGAGTGGCCAGACAGATGGCAAATGAAGTTTGATATTGACAAGTGTAAAGGTATGCACTTTGGAGACAAGGATAGAGGTTGTGACTACAAACTGTTCGGAAACTCTCTAACTAAAGTAAAAAGAAAAGGGCCTTGGAGTTGTCATTAGTAACAATTTGAAATACACTAAAGTCAAGCAATAAGTAAAAAAGGTAACCAATGTTAGGTTTCATGGCCAGGAACAAAGATTATAAGACACCAGAAACAATTCTCTCGCTTTGTAATTCTCTAGTAAGACCACATCTTGAATATGTAGTCCAGTTTTAGTCCCCGAACTATGGAAAAGATGAGGAAAAATTAGAGCAAGAAACCTGGCACACAAGGAGAGGCTAAGATGATAGGATCTCTTCTCCCTTAAAAAATGTCGACTTTGAGGTGACTTAATCGAAGTGTTCAAAATTCTGAACAAGTTCTATAATGTAGACCGTGATCATCTCAGAATGTTCTACAAGAAAATACAGTTACTAGGAAAAGTGGAATAAAACTCAAAGCTACAAGATGTATGTACGTGGGGAAACTTTTCTTATAGGTGTGTTGAGCACTGGAATAAGTTACCATCAGATTTAGTGAATGCAAAAACTATAAATACCTTCAAAAGTCATTTAGACAAATATTTTATAAATTCAGGTATACTTTGAGAAAAATGCCAGAAATGAACATATAAATGAAATTGGTGATGGGGACACTATAAGGCTAATGTGCAGCAGTGGGGAGTCGGTGATAGCTTGAAAAACTACCAAGTGAAATTGAATTATTTTTTTTGTCTAGTTCAATAATTTTTATATTTTTCTTCAGACAACACAATTGTGAGCCAATCAGGCTTCCTATTGTCTTTCTTTCTCATGTAAGCTCATGTAAACATCAAATGAGAATGGCTTAGTAAATAGATAAGATAAAGAAATGGCTTCCCCTCTTAACAAGTATATTGATTCATTGTTTATGGTATCGTCAAAAATTTCTAAAATCATAAGCAAAAAATGTATTTCTGAACATGAAAAGTAAGAAACTGTACATGATATATATTGAATGCTGTGAAGTACATAGATATCAAGTAAAATTTAAAATGAACAAGTCAGCTGGTCCTACCGATGTCTCCCACAGAATGTTGAAGGGAGCAAACTGGGAAATAGCATTTCCAGACAAAAAATTCATCTCATTACTACAAGAAAGGAGTGCTAGAATACCAGAAGCATGGTAATGAAGCATTTTCCCAAAATATTCATCACATTACTACAAGAAAGGAGTGCCAAAATACTGGATGCATGGTAATGTAGCACCAGTTTTCAAAAAAGGAGATAGAAAAATGCACTCTGAAGTTCTACAAAAATTGTTTTAAGTTTTTAGAGACAAAACTGTTAAATTCTTAAAAAATTACAGCCATAGTGATGTATGAAGCTGGTTTCAAAATAAAAGATAATGTTTGATAAAACATGGAATACTCTAGTCTTATGTAGAATGACTGGGATGCCAGAATACACTTTGATATTATTATGTATCTTCTCCAGAATACTCTTTGTTATTATATATCTTCAAAACAAGAAAAATTCTCTGAAAGATTTGTGGATACCTTTATGTCGGCCTGATCTGCTGCTGAGCGTGGGGGTGGAGGTGGTTGTGGGAGACACATCTGACAGTCCCTGATAAAAGATTAAGTTGATTTTTCTTTCTCTGAAACTTGTTTTACAGTGCACTCTTTCTTTCTATAGTCAGGTACAGTATTGTTGGTGAATATCATGAATATGTTTTTAAATATTAAGAAATTGGAATAAAGTGTGAAGATGGCAAGTGGCTAGCATACGTGGTGAGGGAATAGGTTGTGCTTTTCTTTGGAAATATTTTAGCTGTGTACGCACCATCCATCAGAAAAATGCTCCATAAAGTAGGAAATCAGGCACGCTTGTAACTTAATTTCTTCCAAAAGTATAAGGGTAGTAAGGATACCTCCTTTGCTGGCCACGCTCATTCTTACATAGAGGTCATTCTCTTGAGTCACCTACTTCCAATAATATTTTGTTATTCTTCTTCACTTTCCTAACTTTTTTACTTCTTATTTTCTGCCCCAGGAGTCCTATATGTCTTTATTAGGCTCCTTCCTCACTTACGATTAGGACCATAGGCCATAATGTGAAGAGTTGTTTGTTTGTCTATACGCAGAGAGTGCAGGACAATTGAATAGGAAGTGCTTGGTGTTGCTGTTGTGGCAATTACATTTTGGGTATGAAGGGTCTTGGGATATGGTGGTACAGTGTTTGTAGCGTTTTATGTATGGGTGATGTCAAGAGCGCAGATGTGAAAGTGACTTTTTTGTTTGAGGAGTGTTGAATCTGGTAGGAGTTAGTCTGGTGGAGAAGTGTTTAAGACTGAAGTAGGAGTGTGGTTGCATCGTGCTTGTTTGGTAATTTCACTAAATATGTGTTTTGTCATGTCATATTTGTTGGTGGTGGGGAAATCCATGAGTAGAGTTTGCTGAAGTGTGAGGTAGAGGTGAGCTTTTTATATCTGTTTGGAGGTTGGCAGTTGGTATGGAGTGGATTAGATGGAAGGTTTTGTGCTGATACATATGATAACTGTTCCTCGTCATTGTTTAGGTCATCCAGCAATCCACTGTTTTCTGCAGGATCACTGTGTACACTCGACCTGCAGTCAATGGCTTGTTATGCATAATGGTGGCTCTAGGAGTGCCAAGGAGAGTAAAACTTTTCCCCCAACCTTCCTTGCTACAGAAGAGACCTATTTAGATTGCTAATTGTATGACAAATCATCTGAATGTTTAAACAGATGGGAAAAGTATTGCATCAGTTGTAGTGGGCTACTGTTTTTCAAGAGTGCATGAGCTTATGTATGCTCCCATTCAAGGGTTTGACGACAGTAGCTAAGTATTGCCTCAGCTGTTATTTTGTGAAACATTGTTATAAGAAAACCAGACATTAATAATTGACTAGTAACAGAAGCAGATCATCTCTCCTCAGGTGGTAGACACAAGTGGCGTACTGATATCAGATGGGGTGGCAGTTGGTAACATTGTTGAAGTAGCAGGTGGTGATGGAAGTGTCGTAGATGAACCTCAACAGATTGATTCTCAATCCCACCACCAAACACACCAGCAGCAGCCAATGGAGGTTGATGCTCTTACAGAGCATGCTCAAGTTATTGGTAAGTTTATAGACATATGTTTTTTCAGAATATGCCTCAATACTCTGTTTATTGTTTTGCCACCACCACCCACCCTACCTACCCCAAAAACCATCACCCACACCCACCACCAACACCACCCATACCTACCTACATCACCCACCACCAACACCACCCATACCTACCTACATCACCCACCACCACTACCCATATTTCTACTCCCATCACTATATCCACCACCTTTGTATGCTTTTGCTAGTTCGGGACTGGAATATATGGGAAAGGATAGATATAGGTGACCTGAAGGTCCAAAACAAGGTTATCTGTAAAGGGATACTCCAAATATAGTGGTAGAAACAGGATAGCAAGGCATATGTGTTCAGTACATTACTGTATATTACAAGTGTGTTACTGAAGATATATGGAACTCATTATTTGGTACACTATGACTTTACCAGGTACTGTTGTCACTATAGTTGTGTTGAAGACTAAAGTTGGAATGCCTTGTTTCTCATTGTAAGGTAAGATATTGGTGAATGCCCAAAATATATAAGCATGATGTATAAAGTGCTTGTATGTGGCATAAAAAGGAACTTTACTAGAACAGTATTGACAATGATATTAAAGTATTTTGAGAAATATAGTACGACTTATATACATGGGAGGGTATTGATTGAGAGGGTGAAGGCATGTACAGAGCATCAGATTGGGGAAGAGCAGTGCGGTTTCAGAAGTGGTAGAGGATGTGTGGATCAGGTGTTTGCTTTGAAGAATTTATGTGAGAAATACTTAGAAAAGCAAATGGATTTGTATGTAGCATTTATGGATCTGGAGAAGGCATATGATAGAGTTGATAGAGATGCTCTGTGGAAGGTATTAAGAATATATGGTGTGGGAGGCAAGTTGTTAGAAGCAGTGAAAAGTTTTTATCGAGGATGTAAGGCATGTGTACGTGTAGGAAGAGAGGAAAGTGATTGGTTCTCAGTGAATGTAGGTTTGCGGCAGGGGTGTGTGATGTCTCCATGGTTGTTTAATTTGTTTATGGATGGGGTTGTAAGGGAGGTAAATGCAAGAGTCCTGGAAAGAGGGGCAAGTATGAAGTCTGTTGGGGATGAGAGAGCTTGGGAAGTGAGTCAGTTGTTGTTCGCTGATGATACAGCGCTGGTGGCTGATTCATGTGAGAAACTGCAGAAGCTGGTGACTGAGTTTGGTAAAGTGTGTGGAAGAAGAAAGTTGAGAGTAAATGTGAATAAGAGCAAGGTTATTAGGTACAGTAGGGGTGAGGGTCAAGTCAATTGGGAGGTGAGTTTGAATGGAGAAAAACTGGAGGAAGTGAAGTGTTTTAGATATCTGGGAGTGGATCTGTCAGCGGGTGGAACCATGGAAGCGGAAGTGGATCATAGGGTGGGGGAGGGGGCGAAAATTTTGGGAGCCTTGAAAAATGTGTGGAAGTCGAGAACATTATCTCGGAAAGCAAAAATGGGTATGTTTGAGGGAATAGTGGTTCCAACAATGTTGTATGGTTGCGAGGCGTGGGCTATGGATAGAGATGTGCGCAGGAGGATGGATGTGCTGGAAATGAGATGTTTGAGGACAATGTGTGGTGTGAGGTGGTTTGATCGAGTAAGTAACGTAAGGGTAAGAGAGATGTGTGGAAATAAAAAGAGCGTGGTTGAGAGAGCAGAAGAGGGTGTTTTGAAATGGTTTGGGCACATGGAGAGAATGAGTGAGGAGAGATTGACCAAGAGGATATATGTGTCGGAGGTGGAGGGAACGAGGAGAAGAGGGAGACCAAATTGGAGGTGGAAAGATGGAGTGAAAAAGATTTTGTGTGATCGGGGCCTGAACATGCAGGAGGGTGAAAGGAGGGCAAGAAATAGAGTGAATTGGAGTCATGTGGTATACAGGGGTTGACGTGCTGTCAGTGGATTGAAGCAAGGCATGTGAAGCGTCTGGGGTAAACCATGGAAAGCTGTGTAGGTATGTATATTTGCGTGTGTGGACGTGTGTATGTACATGTGTATGGGGGGGGGGTTGGGCCATTTCTTTCGTCTGTTTCCTTGCGCTACCTCGCAAACGCGGGAGACAGCGACAAAGTATAAAAAAAAAAAAAAAAAAAAAAAATATACATCACTTAGATAAATGGGATCAAATTGCAAAGAAATTAGATATAGAAATAAGTTAAGGCATGGGGAATATTTACATCATGTATTTTCTTCTTACTTCATATTTCAACTGTCCTCTAAGACAAAAATGGCTTTGTTCCTCTCTGTGAGATCATGCTTCACCATACAGCAAGCTGTGAAATTTATCAAAAAAGGGGTGACTGTGTTGTTGACTGGTTGGTGAGGATATTCATTGTATGTATGGTTCTTGGTGAAGTGCCTGAGGATTGGTGGAATGCATGCATAATGCCACTGTACAAAGGCAAAGGGGATAGAGGTGAGTGTTCAATTTACAGAGGAATAAGTTTGTTGAGTATTCCTGGGAAATTATATGGGAGGGTATTGATTGAGAGGGTGAAGGCATGTACAGAGCATCAAATTGGGGAAAAGCAGTGTGGTTTCAGAAGTGATAGAGGATGTGTGGATCAGGTGTTTGCTTTGAAATGTAAGAAATACTTAGAAAAACAAATGGATTTGTATGTAGCATTTATGGATCAGGAGAAGGCATATGATTAGAGTTGATAGAGATGCTCTGTGGAAGGTATTAAGAGTATATGGTGTGGGAGGCAAGTTGATAGAAGCAGTGAAAAGTTTTTATCGAGGATGTAAGACATGTTTACGAATAGGAAGAGAGGAAAGTGGTTGGTTCTCAGTGAATTTTGGTTTGCGGCAGGGGTGCGTGATGTCTCCATGGCTGTTTAATTTGTTTATGGATGGGGTTGTTCGGGAGATGAATGCAAGAGTTTTTGAAAGAGGGGCAAGTATGAAGTCTATTGTGGATGAGAGGACTTGGGAAGTGAGTCAGTTGTTGTTCGCTGATGATACAGAGCTGATGACTGATTTGGGTGAGAAACTGCAGAAGCTGGTGACTGAGTTTGGTAAAGTGTGTGAAAGAAGAAAGTTGAGAGTAAATGTGACTAAGAGCAAGGTTATTAGGTTCAGTAGGATTGAGGGACAAGTAAATTGGGAGGTAAGTTTGAATGGAGAAAAACTGAGGAAGTGAGTTGTTTTAGATATCTGGGAATGGATGTGGCAGCAGATGGAACCATGGAAGCGGAAGTGAGTCACAGGGTGGGGGAGGGGGCGAAAGTTCTGGGAGTGTTGAAGAATGTGTGGAAGGCGAGAACATTATCTTGGAGAGCAAAATGGGTATGTTTGAAGGAATAGTGGTTCCAACAATGTTATATGGTTGTGAGGCATGGGCTATAGATTGGGTTGTGCAGAGGAGGGTGGATGTTTTAGAAATGAGATGTTTGAGGACAGTATGTGGTGTGAGGTGGTTTCATCAAATAAGTAATGAAAGGGTAAAAGAGATGTGTGGTAATGAGAAGAGTGTGGTTGAGAGAGCAGAAGAGGTTGTATTGAAATTGTTTGGTCACATGGAGAGAATGAATGAGGAAAGATTGACAAAGAGGACATATGTGTCAGAGGTGGAGTATGAGGAGAAGTGGGAGACTAAATTGGAGGTGGAAGGATAGAGTGAAAAAGATTTTGAGCCATCGGGGCTGGACATACAGGAGGGTGAAAGGCTTGCAAGGAATAGAGTGAATTGGATCAATGTGGTATACCGGGGTCGACGTGCTGTCATTGGATTGAACCAGGGCACGTGAAGCGTCTGGGGTACACCATGGAAAGTTTTGTGGGGCCTGGATGTGGAAAGGGAGCTGTGGTATCGGTGTATTAGACATGTCAGCTAGAGACTAAGTGTGAACGAATATGGCTTTTGTTGTCTTTTCCTAGTGCTGCCTCGCAAGTGCGCAGGGGGAAGGGGGTGCCATTTCATGTGTGGCGGGGTGGTGATGGGAATGGATGAAGGCAGCGAGTATGAATATGTACATGTGTATATATGTACATATCTATGTATGTACATATATGTATATGTTGAAATGTATAGGTATGTATACCTACATATACATACAGAAGTATACATATATACACATGTACATATACTTGCTGCTTTCATCCATTTAACATTTACATTTATAATTATTCATGCAATCAGATGATTTGACACTATAAGATGCTAGAAGGATGATTGGGTGGGTATTGAATGCAGTGGAAGCATTTTATGTATGTGTGGATGTTATATGAATGATGTTCTCACTTTGTGAATTAGCTTTGTGTCCAATGTGAAAAAAAAGAGGTACTTTATCAGAGTAGGTTAGTGTAGTGTGCAGAGTTAAAAAGTATAAAGTGCTTTATTGGTTTAGAATTCAATGTATCTTTTTTAATACCCTTGGTATGGGTTAAGAATGTGTATGAGTGATTCTCAGAGTGATTCTACAGTTCCTGATACACTCTGAAATTGGGAATGGGGTAATGATGATGGAAAAATATTTACTTTTTGTTGTTATGATAGTAGATGATGATGTCTGTCATAATATGTTGATGCATTTTTTAAAAGGTGACATGGATATGCTACAACAAGGGAGTGAACTTATCACCATGACTGGGGAAGAACTTTCAGCAAGTGGAGAGGCTGGCACTGCAGCTCTTCTTGCTGCTGTTTCATCTGGGGGAGACACTGCCTCGCACCAGATTGTTAGTGAGACACCACAAGTTATCAAGAGCAGCCTTGGACAATTTGTTGTGCTTCAGCAAAACCAGGTTAATATGGAAACTTATTCATTATAGACTGTATTTTGTATCATTACTGCATAAGGTTCTGTTAAAAGTAAGGTTAGCACAATTTTTTGTATATATTTCATTTTAAAAGTAATTTATTGTTAATGTATTTTTTTAGTTTTACCTCATAAGGAGTTTTTTGATTCTTCATTGTGAATGACCATACCTCTGCTCATTTTGCATGAAGTTATTTTAACTAGCTATTAACCATATTTTTACTTTTTTCTCATTTTCTTGGAAGCCCCACATTATAGAATAGCTAACTCTGCCTCTAAGAAACTGGGTATCCTGTTTAGATGTTGAAACTTCTTCTCTTCTGAACAGTTGCTCCCTTTATACAAAGGATTGATTTGTCCTTATATGGAGTACTGCTTTCACATCTTGGGTGGTTCTAGCTTTGCATCCTTACTTGACAGAGTTGAGTCGAAAGCAGTCCAACTTATAAGTGTCCCATGCTAACATCCATACCTGACCCTCTTGCCCTGTGTTGCAGTGTTGGTTCACGTTCCCTCTTGTATAGTTATTACTTTTGTTTTTGCTCCTCAGAGCCAGCTGCTTGTGTGCCCACACCAATAGCTAGACCACGCAGTACTCGGCAAGCTCCTGCGTCTTATGATTACTGTGTGGACATTGGCAACTCGAGGGTTGGCCTTTTGACAACTGCTTATTTCGTTACATGTTGAAGCTTTAGAACTCTATTCTCTCTTGTCTTTCCCAATAACTATAACCTGGCACTTTTTAAAAGAGGTTTTTCACTTCCTTCAAAATTTGTAAATACTTTCCCTTGTCTTTTCTTTTTTTGTTTCATAATTCCCTCTTATTTCAGTTAAGACCTATCCTTCATGTGGACTTTTTCTGTGAATGGAGCCTTCAACATGAAAAAAGAGTATGAATGAAATTGTAAAGATTTTATATAAATACTTATAGGTTCTCTGCAGGGAGGGAGTTTTATTGGGCCCCATCTCTTTTAAGATTTTATACGATCATACAACTCCTTAAGTTTATATGTGCTGTGTGCTTTAACCATGTCCACAGCCATTCTGTTCTGTATATCTATCACTGTTATACTAAAAAAGTACTTGTTCATATCTTAAAAATTTTCTTAATTTCATTTTAGTTCTCTGTAAGAATTGTCACCTGTGTGCTTCTTTGATTTGTATTAAAAACAGTGCTTGTAATCAGGTCACCCCATATTTTTCTCTTTTTTCTAAAGTGGATATATTTAAAGCCTGTAGCCTTTCCTTGTCACTTAGCTGTCTTAATTTTGATAAGTTTTTTTTTTTTTTTCACTCTGTAGCCTCTTTATTAACTTTTTGTGCTTCTTCAAGTGTACTGGCCAAACTTGAGAAGCATGTACCAGTTTTGGCCCTATGTAGGATATGAAGAACTAGGTATATATGACCTTATCGACATACTTGAAGGCTATTCTAATATACCTGATTCCTTGCTTCTGACCTGCTTCTGACCTCTATGACTTATGACCATCTGTACACATGACTGGAAAAAGATATAAATTAGAAAATAAAAGTGATGAAATATGAACTAAAGAATCTTACTTAAAAGGTAAAAAGAAACTACGGAATCATACAATGAAGCTGGTTGATAAAAAATGAGATAATCGCGATAGAAATTGAGTAAGATAAAAGAATGCTGCACAAGTATACAAATTCTACATACTGTGCTGAAATGCATCTGACTTACATTCATTTTGAGATCTGACTGGTCAATCAGAACAGAACTTGAATGTATGTCAGGTAGGGGATGTATTTTAAATTTTTTTTTTTTTTTATCTTCCAAAATTTGTAAATAATTTACCTTTTCTCTTCTTTTTCCCTTCTCATTAACCTCTGAATATTTCAGTTAAGGCCTGGCCTTGATGTGGACTTTTTTCCATGACTCCATTTTTAAAAAAGGATAAAAGTTTTTCTCCTTTACTATTCTTTTGATGTAGAACTCTAGCAACAGTTTAGTGATGATGTCAACTTCTAAGGCCTTCTCACAATCAGAAATATGAGGGTTATTTCCTGTCAGTTCATCCCTGTCTCATATGCTCCGGAATATGTCATGATATGATTAATTAATTTTCCCCACAAGTTGATATGTATGCACTGCTAATGGCCTTAGAAAGATCTCTGATAATTTTGACACATTGTGACCAAAGGTTAGGGGGACAGATGTCATGAAACTGTCATACAGTGTGAATTTGTAATGGCAGATCAGCTTGTAGGCAGGCTGTCATAACCAGTCATTACCAAGTACCTTTTTAGGTCTCATTAGCACTAAAAGGTGGCATCTCAGTTTTCTGCTTTATCTGTGTGTATTTGCTTGAACATTAGTGTTTATCTTGCTCATCTTTAACATTGCTATGTGAAACTCACTTGATTTGAATAATTGATATTATGAGGTAAATGTATATGGCTTGTAATTTTCAGATCTTGTATAGAATTTCCAAATTATGGATTTTTATTGGTATTTTTGGCCTCCTTTACTTTCGAGAAAAATAGGGTCAAATTGCTTACTTTAGTTGTCTTGTATATTATCAGCAAATTTACTCTTGGAAATTCTGAGGAGGCCAGTTGTTTGTTAAGAACATTTTTTTTCCCTCCTTTTTTCTTTTACCCTTCTGCAGAATTCTCCTTTTTCTCTAACTCCCCTTCCTACTTCTTTCATTATCTATCTATTTCTTTCCCCCTCCCCCACTCTGTGACTCACAACTGCTTCCATAGGTCTGTTCACTGCCACATACAAATGCCACAAATCCACAAAAGAGATAAGTAACCTAAATTTTAATTAATATGTGTTGGCACACTTGGATATTAAAACATTTTAACCAGTATCCTGCATTTGGAAACTAATAATATTTGTGTTGAGGGTCTGTTTTCTGGTTTTGAACTGGTTAAATCTTTCACAGATCAGATTTTGCATGAGCCTTTAACACTATCAGCAATTTTTTTTTTCAACAGATGTGTTTACACCAAGATTGTTGGCATTGACTTGGATAGCCCCTTGGGCCCCACATTGGCAAATGTATTTTTGGCTCAATATGAGACATGATGCATGATGATTGTCCTTCATATTTAAAGCCTTTGTTGTCTTTTCCTAGCGCTACCCCGCACACATGAGGGGGGAGGGGGATGTTATTCCATGTGTGGCGAGGTGGCGATGGGAATGAATAAAGGCAGACAGTGTGAATTGTGTGCATGGGTATATATGTGTGTGTCTGTGTGTGTATATATATGTGTACATTGAGATGTATAGGTATGTATATTTACGTGTGTGTATATACATGTGTATGGGGGTGGGTTGGGCCATTTCTTTCGTCTGTTTCCTTGCGCTACCTTGCAAACGCGGGAGACAGCGACAAAGCAAAATAGATAATTTTTTTTTATGTGAATAACGCATTCCTTTTATTTTAGATCCCTAGAGCCAATTTCAGAATTCTTGAATTACCAAAAATTCAGACACCTTTGCATAAAGATCCTGTCTGAACAAGAGACCAATGATGGCAAGCTACTTTTCCTTGATTGTCATCACTCTAATGTTTTACTGTGTACCTCAATATATTGGAAACCTAGAATTACAGGTCTGGCTACAAAGTTTTTACTCATTTATTCCAGAAAGATGTGAGCAAAATCTTAATACAGCAGTAGTCATAAATGTCTTATGAAATTTGCTGTTACTTTTACTGCACTTTATTTTGAAATACAGTTTTTAAAACACTGCATATCATTAAATGGATTTAGTGCAAGGCACTTTGACACCTACCATGGTAAACAGCTAACTGTACTACAGCAGACTAATCAACAAACACCATTTGGTAATAAAAGCTATTGTATATTTCTGTATACCCTTAACCGATCCCAGGGTTGTCTCATCAAAAAATATCTCCAGATAACTAGTGATTTTTACCCCTAGTTATAGATCACTTATATTCAGACTTAATTTAACCATTAATAGCTTCTTTAAAAAAAAAGCGATGTTTACACCTAGTCACAAATCAGTTACATTTAGGCCTACTTTTATCATTACCAGCTTTTTTAGATTCAGATATGTTACATATGCATAAGGACTTATTGGCATTTGTTGTCTACAGATACCAGTGCCACTGCTGTAGTACAGTATATATTGGCAGATCAATATGCCAGTCAAAGGTATGCATCTTTGAACATAAACAGATGTTGATTAGAAGTAACTGGTGCTTGAGTAATCCAGTTTAGAACACTATTTGTACACATCCGGAGAATGATGACCACCCCCATACAACTGAACTCATTTTCAATTGTCACCTCTCATTCCAGGGGGCAAATTTAAGGCCTCCAGCCTTTCTCTGTAGCTCAGCTATTGTAATTGTGATACCATCTGTATTACTTTCCTTTAGACCTTTATTGGCTCATTGCATGTTTTAGGTGTGATGACCAAACTTGAAAATCGTATTCTAGTTTTAGCCTTGCATATGATGTGAACACTTGTTGGATGAGTCACAGAGATCAAGGATCGAGGCAGTTGAAATTAGTTATTTTAGAGGAGCATGTGATTCAACTAGATGGAAATAAGAAAGTAATGAATTGGTTTATGAGAGACTTGGCTTGGCAAGGAAGTGCAAAGGGAATGAATTCTGGAGTGATAGATTGGATTGGATGAAATGTAATACTTTAAGGGACTTTGGGCATGTGCAAAGAATGCAAGACAGGAAGTATACAAGGATAGTGTATGATAGTACGATTAAAGGGGTTAGTGTGAGAGGGAGACCGCTTGTAATGTGGGGAAATAGAGTGGAAGAGTAATGAAGAAAGAGAAATTGAGAAAGAATGTGTAGAATTGTGTACATAAGGGTAGCAATAAGTGGAGGCTCTTTTGCCATGACCACCCACTTGATGGGAGTTCCTGGAGGGAATGGGCATCAGAAATATAGATAGATAGAATGTTAATGCAATTCTAATATATGCAGGCATACCGTTGGTGTCCTTAACTTGTCTCCTAAAGTGGAAATCTAATGACAGGTCAGAATATGTTTACTCCCAAGTCTATCACACACAGATTCCTGCAGCTTCTCTCTTGTTAGATGATATTCATATTGAGGGCCTTCATGTACTGTGATGCTGCTCATTACTTTACATTTGCTCAGATTGTGTATCAGACCAACTTCGGAGTATGTCAGTGTCATCTTGTTACTTAATGCAGTCTTCCATTCTTTTTAACTTCCCTCATGACCTTTCCATAATCTGCAAACATATCCAGATAGGGGTCTGTACCTTCTGGCAAGTCATTCACATAAAGCAAGAAGAGCAATTGTCCCAGGACAGAACCTTGTAGCACTCTGCTGGTGATATCAAGCCAGTTTAAGAAGGCTGCTCAGATGTGTATCCTTTGTTTCCTTTCATTAAGGTAACTACGTCCATCAGAGAAGTTTCCCCCTTATTACTACATTACTACCTTGTAATCAAACTACTTAGTCTGCTTCCCTTCTCTTTTGTCCAATGCTAAGCTCACTCTTTTCTAAAAGTCAAATGGGTTCATTATGCATGACCTTCCTTCCCTTAAACCATGTCATATCTCACAAAGGTAATTTTTCCTCTGAAGAAATTCAGTTATTTGCTTTTTAATTATCTTTTCCTTTACCTTATAGACCTAACTAGGTATGGAGACCAGTCTGTGGTTCAGCACCTTTTCCCAGTTTCCTTTCATTTAGATAGGTATGGCATTTGCCCTTTTCCACTCCATTGGCACTTTGCTTTTCTCCAGTAACATTTTTTTTTGTTTTCATACTATTCGCCATTTCCCGCATTAGCGAGGTAGCATTAAGAACAGAGGACTGGGCCTTTGAGGGAATATCCTCACCTGGCCCCCTTCTCTGTTCCTTCTTTTGGAAAATTAAAAAAAAATGTGAGGGGAGGATTTCCAGCCCCCTGCTTCCTTCCCTTTTAGTCGCCTTTTACGACACGCAGGGAAGTATTCTTTCTCCCCTATCCCCAGGGATATCCAGTAACATATTGAACAGTATTTCAAGAGGTTTGTTAAGTGAATCTGCACACAGCTTCTTCATATATGCTAAGGTTCATCAAGACCCTGAGCCTGGAATAGGTCAAGATTCTTTAGTATTCTTTGATTTTTTAGAGATTCTTTTTACTCATGTTTTGTGCACATACAGTAGTAGCCAGGTTTTCATACAGCCACAGCTTAAGGCTTAAACAGAAAGAGCAATAATTCTATGTTCACATATTCTGTAGTGTTCTTTGAGAAGATGAATTCATCACATTATAGATTATAAAGTTTTGGTACATATTTTAAGCATTGTCACATATGTAACAGTTGGATTAATGGATCTGTGTCATGGTGAATGAATGGAGAAGATTTTGATAAAATTGTCATTCCATGAGTAGAGGAAAAGGTCATGGTGCCATTATTCATATTTTTATGATGCTACCTCTTTTATATGGGTAAAACAGTTGAATGTTAGAAAATGCATGTGATCATATGCCTCTTTTGTTTTTTGTTTTTTACAGAACTCCATATCTCTGGGATCTATGAGTAATCGTATAATAACTTCTGGTGGACAAGTTGTAACAACAGTGGGTGGGCTTAGTAACAGCAGCAGCAACAACAAGCCTGTTGTGGTAAACACTTCCCAGCTTGGTGGAACACTGAGACAGCAGATGGTTGTAACCCAACCAACCCCCCAGACACAGCAAGTACGAACAGTGCAGTTTAAGCAAGCACCGCAGACGCAGTCACACAACAGTGGAGTAAGTGAAGATATTTATTTGCAAAGCTTATGTATGAAGAGAGAAGTACTAAACTTACCTTTGCAAATGGACTTGAACACACACACACACACACACACACACACACACACAGTGAAAGTTATAGGGAAAGACTTTAAATTTGCCAACCTTGGAATAGAGAAGAGCGAGGGGTAACCTAATCACAACCTTTACATTTTTAAAATGGATTGATGATGTGGACATTAAGCAGTTCTTCAAGAGATATAGGGATAGAGCAACCAGTGGACAAAACATGAAATTAAAAAATGTTTTCGTAATGTTTTCGTAAAAGATGTAAAGAAGTACTTTCTTAGTATGAGTAATGGATTAATGGAATAGAATGACTGAGGATATGGTCAATTCAGACAGTTTTATGATAGATTATGTTTAAGAGATTATGTTCAAGAGATGGGGCCCCATGAGTGTAAAGCTTCCTCCTCATAGAGTACAAATAAGAAATTATGCATATACACCGACGTACACACACACACACACACACACACACACACACACACACACAGTGGTAGTGCAGTGATTAGTGCTCTGAGTTCATATCTGAAAGATCCCTGGTTTGAATCATGTGCAGTGTGAGACAGATGGCCTGATTTCCTAACTCCTATAGTCATCGCACGCCTAACAGTTAGTAGGTATGTGGATGTTATTTGACACTTGTGGCTCACGTCCTGGGGATGATCATCAGCTTGTATTGTATTAAGGAACTCAAAGGGGAAGCTCCACTCAAATTATGGCTGTTGAATCATGTTATGGGTCTCCTTGGTGTGATGATTAGTGTTACAGACTTGAGTCAGCATGGGCCAGCCTGAGGTTGGACTCACATGCATTCAAATCTTTGGCATGGCAGTCAGCTTATTGCCAATCCAGGTGCTCCTCCTTCACTCGGAGCTGGTCAGTAAATGGGTATCTGGCTTAGGCTGGGGTTTGTGTATACATAATTAGGGGTAAAGACATGGTACATATATACAAGGTTAATAGATGGGTAACACAAGTGTAAAATTCTCTCCCTGTAACACATTGATAGTAATCGCACATATTTGCATTAATGCAGTGACCTACGTGTGCAAACACCTACCAGTCGACCTATCCTCATATGCACAGATGCTTGCTTACAAAAGATAGCCTTCAGTAGTGCAGTAATTAGCATTGCAACATACTAATCCCATGGCAGCCAGCTTTGCAGTTCATTTTCTGTTTTTGGGCTTGTTGATAAAAGGATACCTGTTGTAGGCTTGTGTATACATATATTTTATCATACAACCCTAGGACCACTTTTATGGCACATCTCCATCTTATGAGGCTGTATACCTTGTAGGAGCAGGGAAATGTTAGACTACTCTGGAGCAAGAAGAACTTTGATGAAACTGAAGTGTCCCCATTTATCGCTTATGATGGTGCAGCCACATCAAAGGTGACCTCTCACTCATGGTACAGCCACTTGATGACAGTCTAATAGTACTGAAACTATGTGTACTTTCTGTTATGAAAATACTCCACTTGTCAGTGATATATGGTGGAGGGTGGATGTGTTGGAAAGGAAATGTTTGAGGACAATATGTGGTGTGAGTTGGTTTGATCGAGTAAGCGATGAAAGGGTAAGAGAGATGTGTGATAATAAAAAGGGTGTGGTTGAGGGAGCAGAAGAGGGTGTGTTGAAATGGTTTGGACATATCGAGAGAATGAGTTAGGAAGGTTGACAAAGAGGATATATATGTCAGAGGTGGAGGGAACACGGAGAAGTGGGAGACCAAATTGGAGGTGCAAGGATGGAGTGAAAAAGATTTGGAGCTATGGGGGCCTGAGCATGCAGGGGGGTGAGAGGCGTGCAAGGAATAGAGTGAATTGGAACAACTTGGTGTACCGGGGTCGACATGCTTTCAGTGGATTGAACCAGGGCATGTAGAATGTCTGAGGTAAACCATGGAAAATTCTGTGGGGCCTGGATGTGGATAGGGAGCTGCAGTTTCAATGCATTACACATGTCAACAAGAGACTAAGTATGAAGAAATTTGGTCCTTTTTTGCCTGTTTTCCTGGCACTACCTCGCAGATGCTGGGGGTGGCGATGCTCTTTCCTGTGGGGTGGGGTAGCTACAGGAATGGATGAAGGCAAGCAAATATAAATATGTACATGTGTATATATGTATATGTGCATATATGGGCATTTATGTGTATATCTATTCATATATATTTATTATACTTTGTCGCCGTCTCCCGCATTAGCGAGGTAGTGCAAGGAAACAGATGAAAGAATGGCCCAACCCACCCACATACCCATGTATATACATACACATCCACACACGCACATATACATACCTATACATCTCAATGTATACATATATATATACACACACAGACATATACATATATACACATGTACATAATTCATACTGTCTGCCCTTATTCATTCCTGTCGCCACCCCGCCACTCATGAAATGAAAACCCCCTCCCCCTGCATGTGCACGAGGTAGCGCTAGGAAAAGACAACAAAGGCCACATTCGTTCATGCTCAGTCTTTAGCTTTCATGTATAATGCACCGAAACCACAGCTCTCTTTCCACATCCAGGCCCCATAGAACTTTCCATTGTTTACCCCAGATGCTTCACATCCCCTGGTTCAATCCATTGACAGCACATTGATCCCGGTATACCACATCATTCCAATTCACTCTATTCCTTGCACACCTTTCACCCTCCTGCATGTTCAGGCCCCGATCACTCAAAATCTTTTTCACTCCATCTTTCTACCTCCAATTTGGTCTCTCACTTCTCATTCCCTCTACCTCTGACACATATATTCTCTATGTCAATCTCTCCCCACTCATTCTCTCCATGTGACCAAACCATTTCAAAACACCCTCTTCTGCTCTCTCAACCATATTATCTTCTCTCTCAACCATGAAATGTCCTCAAACATCTCATTTCCAGCACATCCACCTTCCTCCGCACAACTCTATCTATAGCCCACGCCTTGCAACTATATAACATTGTTGGAACCACTATTCCTTCAAAGATACCCATTTTTGCTTTCCAAGATAATGTTCTCGACTTTCACACAAAGTATAATAAATAAATGAATGGGGTGAGAGAGTATCATTAAATTTTAGGGAGAATAAAAAGATGTTCTGGAAGGAGGTAAATAAAGTGCGTAAGACAAGGGAGCAAATGGGAACTTCAGTGAAGGGCGCAAATGGGGAGGTGATAACAAGTAGTGGTGATGTGAGAAGGAGATGGAGTGAGTATTTTGAAGGTTTGTTAAATGTGTTTGATGATAGAGTGGCAGATATAGGGTGTTTTGGTCGAGGTGGTGTACAAAGTGAGAGGGTTAGGGAAAATGATTTGGTAAACAGAGAAGAGGTAGTAAAAGCTTTGCGGAAGATGAAAGCCGGCAAGGCAGCAGGTTTGGATGGTATTGCAGTGGAATTTATTAAAAAAGGGGGTGACTGTATTGTTGACTGGTTGGTAAGGTTATTTAATGTATGTATGACTCATGGTGAGGTGCCTGAGGATTGGCGGAATGCGTGCATAGTGCCATTGTACAAAGGCAAAGGGGATAAGAGTGAGTGCTCAAATTACAGAGGTATAAGTTTGTTGAGTATTCCTGGTAAATTATATGGGAGGGTATTGATTGAGAGGGTGAAGGCATGTACAGAGCATCAGATTGGGGAAGAGCAGTGTGGTTTCAGAAGTGGTAGAGGATGTGTGGATCAGGTGTTTGCTTTGAAGAATGTATGTGAGAAATACTTAGAAAAGCAAATGGATTTGTATGTAGCATTTATGGATCTGGAGAAGGCATATGATAGAGTTGATAGAGATGCTCTGTGGAAGGTATTAAGAATATATGGTGTGGGAGGCAAGTTGTTAGAAGCAGTGAAAAGTTTTTATCGAGGATGTAAGGCATGTGTACGTGTAGGAAGAGAGGAAAGTGATTGGTTCTCAGTGAATGTAGGTTTGCGGCAGGGGTGTGTGATGTCTCCATGGTTGTTTAATTTGTTTATGGATGGGGTTGTAAGGGAGGTAAATGCAAGAGTCCTGGAAAGAGGGGCAAGTATGAAGTCTGTTGGGGATGAGAGAGCTTGGGAAGTGAGTCAGTTGTTGTTCGCTGATGATACAGCGCTGGTGGCTGATTCATGTGAGAAACTGCAGAAGCTGGTGACTGAGTTTGGTAAAGTGTGTGGAAGAAGAAAGTTAAGAGTAAATGTGAATAAGAGCAAGGTTATTAGGTACAGTAGGGGTGAGGGTCAAGTCAATTGGGAGGTGAGTTTGAATGGAGAAAAACTGGAGGAAGTGAAGTGTTTTAGATATCTGGGAGTGGATCTGTCAGCGGATGGAACCATGGAAGCGGAAGTGGATCATAGGGTGGGGGAGGGGGCGAAAATTTTGGGAGCCTTGAAAAATGTGTGGAAGTCGAGAACATTATCTCGGAAAGCAAAAATGGGTATGTTTGAGGGAATAGTGGTTCCAACAATGTTGTATGGTTGCGAGGCGTGGGCTATGGATAGAAATGTGCGCAGGAGGATGGATGTGCTGGAAATGAGATGTTTGAGGACAATGTGTGGTGTGAGGTGGTTTGATCGAGTAAGTAACGTAAGGGTAAGAGAGATGTGTGGAAATAAAAAGAGCGTGGTTGAGAGAGCAGAAGAGGGTGTTTTGAAATGGTTTGGGCACATGGAGAGAATGAGTGAGGAGAGATTGACCAAGAGGATATATGTGTCGGAGGTGGAGGGAACGAGGAGAAGAGGGAGACCAAATTGGAGGTGGAAAGATGGAGTGAAAAAGATTTTGTGTGATCGGGGCCTGAACATGCAGGAGGGTGAAAGGAGGGCAAGAAATAGAGTGAATTGGTGTCATGTGGTATACAGGGGTTGACGTGCTGTCAGTGGATTGAAGCAAGGCATGTGAAGCGTCTGGGGTAAACCATGGAAAGCTGTGTAGGTATGTATATTTGCGTGTGTGGACGTGTGTATGTACATGTGTATGGGGGGGGGGTTGGGCCATTTCTTTCGTCTGTTTCCTTGCGCTACCTCGCAGACGCGGGAGACAGCGACAAAGTATAAAAAAAAAAAAAAAAAAAAAATGGTGTGGGAGGCAAGTTGTTAGAAGCAGTGAAAAGTTTTTATCGAGGATGTAAGGCATGGGTACGTGTAGGAAGAGAGGAAAGTGATTGGTTCTCAGTGAATGTAGGTTTGCGGCAGGGGTGTGTGATGTCTCCATGGTTGTTTAATTTGTTTATGGATGGGGTTGTTAGGGAGGTGAATGCAAGAGTTTTGGAAAGAGGGGCAAGTATGAAGTCTGTTGGGGATGAGAGAGCTTGGGAAGTGAGTCAGTTGTTGTTCGCTGATGATACAGCGCTGGTGGCTGATTCATGTGAGAAACTGCAGAAGCTGGTGACTGAGTTTGGTAAAGTGTATGAAAGAAGAAAGTTAAGAGTAAATGTGAATAAGAGCAAGGTTATTAGGTACAGTGGGGTTGAGGGTCAAGTCAATTGGGAGGTAAGTTTGAATGGAGAAAAACTGGAGGAGGTGAAGTGTTTTAGATATCTGGGAGTGGATCTGGCAGCGGATGAAACCATGGAAGCGGAAGTGGATCATAGGGTGGGGGAGGGGGCGAAAATTCTGGGAGCTTTGAAGAATGTGTGGAAGTCGAGAACATTATCTCGGAAAGCAAAAATGAGTATGTTTGAAGGAATAGTGGTTCCAACAATGTTGTATGGTTGCGAGGCGTGGGCTATGGATAGAGTTGTGCGCAGGAGGATGGATGTTCTGGAAATGAGATGTTTGAGGACAATGTGTGGTGTGAGGTGGTTTGATCGAGTAAGTAACGTAAGGGTAAGAGAGATGTGTGGAAATAAAAAGAGCGTGGTTGAGAGAGCAGAAGAGGGTGTTTTGAAATGGTTTGGGCACATGGAGAGAATGAGTGAGGAAAGATTGACCAAGAGGATATATGTGTCGGAGGTGGAGGGAACGAGGAGAAGAGGGAGACCAAATTGGAGGTGGAAAGATGGAGTGAAAAAGATTTTGTGTGATCGGGGCCTGAACATGCAGGAGGGTGAAAGGAGGGCAAGGAATAGAGTGAATTGGAGCGATGTGGTATACCGGGGTTGACGTGCTGTCAGTGGATTGAATCGGGGCATGTGAAGCGTGTGGGGTAAACCATGGAAAGCTGTGTAGGTATGTATATTTTGCGTGTGTGGATGTATGTATATACATGTGTATGGGGGTGGGTTGGGCCATTTCTTTCGTCTGTTTCCTTGCGCTACCTCGCAAACGCGGGAGATAGCGACAAAGCAAAAAAAAAATATATATATATATATATATATATATATATATATATATATATATATATATATATATATTTTTTTTTTTTTTTATATACTTTGTCGCTGTCTCCCGCGTTTGCGAGGTAGCGCAAGGAAACAGATGAAAGAAATGGCCCAACCCCCCCCATACACATGAATATACATACGTCCACACACGCAAATATACATACCTACACAGCTTTCCATGGTTTACCCCAGATGCTTCACATGCCTTGATTCAATCCACTTACAGCACGTCAACCCCGGTATACCACATCGCTCCAATTCACTCTATTCCTTGCCCTCCTTTCACCCTCCTGCATGTTCAGGCCCCGATCACACAAAATCTTTTTCACTCCATCTTTCCACCTCCAATTTGGTCTCCCTCTTCTCCTTGCTCCCTCCACCTCCGACACATATATCCTCTTGGTCAATCTTTCCTCACTCATCCTCTCCATGTGCCCAAACCACTTCAAAACACCCTCTTCTGCTCTCTCAACCACGCTCTTTTTATTTCCACACATCTCTCTTACCCTTACGTTACTCACTCGATCAAACCACCTCACACCACACATTGTCCTCAAACATCTCATTTCCAGCACAACCATCCTCCTGCGCACAACTCTATCCATAGCCCACGCCTCGCAACCATACAACATTGTTGGAACCACTATTCCTTCAAACATACCCATTTTTGCTTTCCGAGATAATGTTCTCGACTTCCACACATTCTTCAAGGCCCCCAGAATTTTCGCCCCCTCCCCCACCCTATGATCCACTTCCGCTTCCATGGTTCCATCCGCTGCCAGATCCACTCCCAGATATCTAAAACACTTCACTTCCTCCAGTTTTTCTCCATTCAAACTCACCTCCCAATTGACTTGACCCTCAACCCCACTGTACCTAATAACCTTGCTCTTATTCACATTTACTCTTAACTTTCTTCTTCCACACACTTTACCAAACTCAGTCACCAGCTTCTGCAGTTTCTCACATGAATCAGCCACCAGCGCTGTATCATCAGCGAACAACAACTGACTCACTTTCCAAGCTCTCTCATCCCCAACTGACTTCATACTTGCCCCTCTTTCCAAAACTCTTGCATTTACCTCCCTAACAACCCCATCCATAAACAAATTAAACAACCATGGAGACATCACACACCCCTGCCGCAAACCTACATTCACTGAGAACCAATCACTTTCCTCTCTTCCTACACGTACACATGCCTTACATCCTCGATAAAAACTTTTCACTGCTTCTAACAACTTTCCTCCCACACCATATATTCTTAATACCTTCCACAGAGCATCTCTATCAACTCTATCATATGCCTTCTCCAGATCCATAAATGCTACATACAAATCCATTTGCTTTTCTAAGTATTTCTCACATACATTCTTCAAAGCAAACACCTGATCCACACATCCTCTACCACTTCTGAAACCACACTGCTCTTCCCCAATCTGATGCTCTGTACATGCCTTCACCCTCTCAATCAATATATATATATATATATCTTTTCTTTCTTTTAAACTATTCGCCATTTCCCGCGTTAGCGAGGTAGCGCTAAGAACAGAGGACTGGGCCTTTTTTGGAATATCCTCAACTGGCCCCCTCTGTTCCTTCTTTTGGAAAATTTAAAAAAAAAAACGAGAGGGGAGGATTTCCAGCCCCCCGCTCCCTCCCCTTTTAGTCGCCTTCTACGACACGCAGGGAATACGTGGGAAGTATTCTTAATCCCCTATCCCCAGGGATAATATATATATATATATATATATGTCTTTTTTTTCTTTCATACTATTCGCCATTTCCCGCGTTAGCGAGGTAGTGTTAAGAACAGAGGACTGGGCCTTTGAGGGAATATCCTCACCTGGCCCCCTTCTCTGTTTCTTCTTTTGGAAAATTAAAAAAAACGAGAGGGGAGGATTTATTTTATGCTCCTTATCTGCAATGACTGAATATGAAATGAATTGAATTATAGGACTCAGCCATAGTTAAGGTGTTAGATGAAGCTTTATGCTGGTTTATTAAAAAGATAATTGGAATGCAGGGGACATGTTTAGTGATCATTCTGTTAAATGATAGAATAATGCTTACATTGAATGACTTTTATTCAAATAATATTCCTGATTAGTCTGTATAGTATCAGTCATAGAAATACAAATCCAAGGTCTGTCACTAATGATGCTGATGGTTTAGTATACAGAAGTCTGTAATGATATGAAATTTAGTGTAGTGGGCGATGGGGAGAAGGTTCTGGGAGCACTCAGGAATGTGGAGAAAGAGAGGTCACTACCTAGGAAGATGAAAATTGATGTTTGAAGGTATAGTAATCCCATTGATGGTGTATGAATGCAAGGCTTTGGCTGTAGATTAGAATATATGGAAAATAGCGATTGTTGGAATTTTAATGTTTGAGGACATTTAATGGATGGTGTGAGGAGGATTGATAGAGTTAGGTAATGGCAGAGTAAGAGAAAGGTGTGGTGATGAGAAGAGTTGCTTAAGGGAGTTGAAAGAAGTGTGCTGCAATGATTTGGGCATGGAGATAAGTGAAGGAAGGTTGAGGAAGAGGATATATGTGTCAGAAGTGGAGTGGACAAGAAGAAGGGGGAGAACAAACTGGAGATATAAGAATGGAGTGAAAAAGATTTAGACCTAAGCTTTAGGGTTTGAACTTGCAGGAGGGTGAAGGGCATGCAAGGGATTGAATGAATTGGACTGATAATGTGGGCCGCTTGCTGTCAGTGGACTGAACCAGTGCATGTGAAGTGGTTGGGAAAAACAAAGGTCTCTAGGGCCTGATTATTAATAGGGGCATTACACATATGATAACTAGAGAGTGGATATGAGCAAATAAGGGCTTCTATTCTTGTGCTCTTAGCACAACCTCACTTACATGGGAAATGGCAAACAAACTTAAAAGAAAAAGAAACGATAAGCAACCTTGAAACTCGTGTATATTTATCTTTATGATTCTATTGTGTTTCCTGTTTGAGCATTGTTGATTGAAATTATAAGCTAGAGGATCCAAGTTTTTGCATCAGTACTAATTAAAGCTCATTAAAGCAATAGTTAAGTTAGCCCTAGAAATGCTTTTCTAAGTGCTTTTATTAATTGTCATCTGCATGTATCCCTGCCACAAAGGCACATTCCTAGGTGCTACTGGCAAGGTGTGCTTAGATAACAACCTTAAAAGTGCACATGCATATACTGGCTTCATGGGAAGAGTCTGATTATCATATAATTTGAATTGAAACTTTGCTTGATACTAAGAAGTTAAATGGAGATATACCCTGTTCATATCTGAGTAAAATTCTTTTATTATATTTGTTCATAAACCAGTTCCATTCATTTAATTACAAGGGCCATGTCCATAATGAAAGTGTATGTCGTTTTACAATTATTCTTAACTCCTGAAGAAGGTGCAAGATTTTTTGGTTGATAGATATAGGTAGACATTAACAGCCTTAATGACCTGGCAGTTAACAGATCTGAAGCTTAAACAACCAACCAGCCAGATTGTTGGTAGTGGGCATTTGATTAAACAATACAGTTGTTTGATTTAACATTATATATATGTTGTCATAATATAGCAGTGTTAGCCATTGTATAGTTTTCTTTTTTCAACAGACTGTAACGAAAGTAATCATAACTAGTCAAGCCAGTGGTGGCATTGGCAGTATGGGAGGACAGCAAGTCAGACTTGTTACCAGTCAGAGTGGTGGTGGCCAGGCGCCATCTTCACCAACAAAGCTCACGCTACAACAGGCACAACAGATGGGGCTTATTTCACCATCAAAACCTTTAAATCAGTCCCCAAATAAGGTCAGTATCATTAAGGGTTAGATCATCCTATATTGATTAATTCAGAGTAGAGTTGCTTGGACACTCATATGATTTATGGAACATGATTTATACTTACAAACTAGAGAAATTAAAAGCAATATTTAAACATTTATACATTTTCTTCTCTGGGGCAGAGGATTTAGCTTTTTCTAGATTTCAAAGACTTAGTTAAAGGTGTTCTTCCCTTGTGTTCCTGCCCCTTTCTGGCTAGTCCTCTGTTTTTGTAATATTTGTATTAATGTAGTAAGTCAGCGAAACCCACACTTTACAACTTGTCAGAAGTCAGGGATGGATTATTGACTTAATTACACATTGGAAGTCTGGTGTTAGGTACTTACCATTTGCTTGGTATTACTCTCTTAGATTATTGACTTAACTAGACATTGGAAGTCTGGTGTTTGGGACTTAACAGTGGCTTGGTATTATAGTCATATGTGTTCTGTTGACATGTAGAAAAAGATATTTTCACATATTGACTTTTGAGAAGAACCAAACTGAATGCATATTGATAGATTTTCCCCTTATTAGAGCCCAAGCCAATTGGCTAGAAAGATTTAAAGTCTTTGGTAAAACCTAGCCTGTAAATGAAAAATTAGTTGTCTTTAATGTCACCAGATTAGGGAGACAGTTGAGTCTTCCCCCACCAAAAGATTTTGGTATTGTAGGTAATTAAGATCTCTACTGTGTGTATTTAGTAATTTGTACTATGTGGAAAAGGATTTCTGCTCTCATACGGCCCCATTTTTTGAACTTTGTTTACTATTATGCAACTTCTTAACTTCTTATACTGTTAGCATTCAAAATTTCATAACAGCTTACTCCTTCAATTTACATTTTTTAAAGTATACAAGTAATATTATACTACTCATTCTCAATACATTTGCCAAACATATGCCTATAATTTCTTTTGCCTGTCAGTCAAATGTCTGATGTCATTAATATAAAACTTTTGAAGCTGATAACACTTCTTGTGAAGCTCTCAGATGATGTCCTTTGCCTTATACATGCTTTCGTTTGCCACCGCTTTGAATTTTTTGTTATTGACGATTTAAGAACCCTGTCATATGCTTTCTCCAAATCTATAAACACCACATACAAGTTCTTCGAATTATGTCACATTCTTCAAATCAAGCACCTGATCCACACATACTCTACCACTCCTGAAGCCTCATTATTCCTCTTCAGTCTGATACTTTGTACTTGTCACCACCCTTTCAGTGACCACTCTTCCACACAACTTACAGATACACAAAACAAACTTACACTTCTGTGATTTGAATATTAACTTAAGCCCCCCTTGCCTTTATAGAGTTACAATGTCCTGGCAATCTGTCAATCTTCAGGCATCTTACCATGAGCCATACATACACGGAAAACCCTAGTTAACCAAACAACAACACATTTAGCTAATTTCTTAAGAAATTCAACTACAGTCCCATCTACTCCAACTGCTTTGGTGTGCTTCACATTATGGGAGACTTTCACCACCTCCTCTTTTCACCAAACTGCTTTCCATGACTCTCTTCACATACTTCCACATCCAAAACATCCCACATTGCCACCCTATCATTGCTTACCATGTCATCAGCAAAATTCATTACTGTGCTTTCCTTAGTTTCTCTGTCAGTGTCTGATATTCTTTAAAAAGTATTTAGGTTAACATTGTTCTGTGTGGTACTCTTGATAAAACAGTCAGAAATGTTTTTTTTTGTAGCTACTGCTATAGGTTTTTTGTTAGGAACTTTAATGCATCATACAATCCTACACTTAGTATTTTATTTAGCTTCTTTCTGTTGTAAAATCTTGTGCTTTACTTTTTCATATGCCTTTGCACAATAGAGGAAATTGGTGTATAGTCTCTTTCTTTGCATTAGACTTTTATGAAATGTCATTGTAATATTCTGATTACTGAGTTTTGCATAGTTTTTTGTGTTATGAATATACATTGTTCTTGACCACCTGTTGTAATGTGTCCTTTTATGACTTTTTCATGGTCTTTTTACTTGTGAAGTCAAGCTGAATGGCTTGTACTGCATAGTTATTTGCTTGGATCCTCCTTTGTGTATTGGTTTATTCCATTTTGTTTATGGCAGCAATTTTGCTTTCATCCAGACTTTGCTTCGTGATTGATATCATTGGTTTTACTACTGCTAATTCTGTCTTATTAAGGAAGATGGTGGAGATTCCATCTGGTCCTAGAGATGAATTTCTTTCTCTGAGCTGATCGATTGCTCTAAGATTTTTTTCTTACATTTTGAATTGAATACTAATTTGTATATTTCAGTCAGTAACATGTTCTAAACATTTTAGTTGTATAGTTACCTCATTATCTTTACTCAGAATTGCTGCTAAAGCAGTAATTGCAAAATTGTTTTCAGTCAGTTTTTTCAGTTTTTTCCATGAGGATGTTCTTTCCGTTTCATCTACAAATTTAATGCAGACTGTAGTTTCTTCTTTAATGTTTACCACCATTTTCCTTCATTGTATACCTAAATTGTACTCTTTCCTAGAATGTACAGCTAAATCTTCCTCGTTTTTCTTTTTTGTTTACGTCATCAGACCAATCAGTTAGCAGCCATGACATTCTTTTAAAATTTGATTTATTTGATTATTTTCTGGTAACCTGTTTTCTTTTGGGTTTCAGTACAATATTTTCCACGTTATAGGTTTCTGATATTAGACACTTTATGCAGAAGTAGTTGGTAGGGACAAAATGTAGGAGCCTCTGGAAACACTGTGCTAGAGTTGTCCTCAGCCAGTGGCCTGTTAAGGTTGACGCATTAAAGGCTAAGAAGCAGCACTGAAGTTCACCAGTTATGGAGTTTTTTGCCATGGTCACCCCCTTGAGGGAGTTCCTACAGGAAATAGGCATCAGAAATATAGATAGATATAGATGATAGTATTTCCACAAGAATGTTTTTTCATCTAATGGCATATTTCAGAATTGAAATCAATCATTTAGACACTGTCTAAGAATTTGATGAGCAGTGTTATATTTTTAATTTTCAAATACTCACACTTCAGTGTGTCATTCCGCTCATTTATGATTATGAGATTGGCACTACACATTTATGCAGTGCTGTAGTATAATTGTCAATTATTTTATCTTATTATCAGTCACTTAGACACTATTTATGTATTTGCTAATCACTAACATTTATTTTACAAATAGTTCCTCTTCAGTGTGCTACTGCACTCTTGTTTTTGTAGTATGGTCACTGCTTTTTTATGCATTTTCTTGATTTCTGTAGGGCATTTCATAGTACTTTTTTTTAGGTCATCATCAGAACGGTTATAATTGTGGATGTTGATTGAAATTAGAATGCATTCAAAAGCTATGTAGGCATGTTGACCAAAAAAGACATGCATGTCAAAAATATCAAAAAACAAACAAAGACAGACTCTGTACACTGTTTATACAAAGAATTGAAAAGTGCCTTCCTTTTAAGCATCAGAAAGAATGCTCTGCCTGTTCATTTCATACTTGCAAGACATTAAACAGTAATTGTAGTTCATGAATAGAAATTACGTCATAGTAAATTAATTTACACTTTCTTTATTGTTTATTACTGTAATGCTTTTCATTTCCAAGGCTTTCTTCCATATCTGAAAAAAGTTTTTCAGAAATATTCGTGAAATTTGATAATCTCCAGAACTTGAAAAGTACAAAGTTAGTATCACCCCAGGATGTCTGATGATTAGGGAAGTTTTTTGTACAGTCTTTTTTGCAAATATATATAAGACAAAAATGTGTTTTATTGGCAGATATTTAGTATACATTTTATTAGATTAAGACGATTTTAAATAATTTTTCAAGTTAAAAAATATGGACATGTTAGCATTGTCTAAAGGAAGTTTACATTCAGCAGATTGTTGTCCAGCGAGTCAGTATGGGTGGAGTTTCCCCCACAAAGAGTCCTAGTAAGTTGATCCCAGTGTCTGTGGCAACCAAATCACCCACCAAAATTGCCCCAGCCCCTCCCACCGGACAACAGCAGGTGGGTTGTCACATAGATATGCGAACAGAGCTGTTACCCTAACATGACAGAAGGAAAGGCTTAAACTGAGAGTGGGATGAATGATAGATTCTTTTATATTTGTGGTCTGAAGTTGGTTTCAATCAAAGCATGCTAAGATGAGCTAGATGTTAAACTTCTTAATTTGATATAAAACTGAATTTTGGAAAGTCAGGAAATAGCATGAGGTTGCAGTCTTCCAGAAAATAGAGATTTGGTTTTATTTGCTTGTGATTAGTCGTTAGACATTTATTTGTTTTACAACCCAGAGAAGCGTAATTCAGTATGAAAGCCCATTACTGTAATTGATGCAACAGTATCAGTTCATTTTATTCTGTCAGATTTAGATGGTTGTGTAGATATGAGTTAGGGGTAGAACTGAGTCTACTGAAATTGTGCTTATGTATTTATAGATGGATATTCCAGTTATTGGCCGCTGTGCCCCAACTGCTTCACATGCCCTGGTTCAGCACTCCAATTCATTCTGTTCTGTACATGCCTTTCATCCTTCAGTTTGTTCAGACCCTGAGTAATCAAAATTGTATTAGATTTATCCTTCCATCTTCAGTTTGGTCATCCCCTTCTACTTTTCCTCTCCACTTTTGACACATATACTGCAATCTCTTTGTCAACCTCTCTGCACTTGTTATCTCAATACAGTAAACACTCGATTTAACGGACTATTAGGGGGAAGGGGTGTCTGTTAATGCCGAAAGTCCTATAAGATTGAATGTAATCCATTTTGGTGTCACATTAAGTTGTCATGCTTTATTTTAACTCCTCTTTCACTGTAGGGTGTAAAGCATGATATGATAGTTGGGCAGCAGGCATCCGGCAACATAGGAAAGCCCGCTGGGTAGGTGGAGGTAAAAGTCAGACTGAGAAAGGGATTATGCTACCCCTCTCCTGTGAAAGGATACTTCTTTATAACAAAGTGAGGATGGACTACCTGCTTTCATTGCACGTCTTACATGGCTCAGTGAGTAGGATTCGAGCCTACGTAGGAAAATCGTAAGTTATCGCAAGGCTGCTCACCTTCTTCAGGAGATGGGGTGCACTCAAGGAAATCACTTTGGATGGAGGACCCAATCTAGACAGCAAGGAAATGGAAGCTTTTTGCAAAAAAAAAAAAAAGGGAATCATGGCCTGCATCTCCTCAGCCTACTCCCCTACCTCCAATGGATGCACCGAAGCAGCAGTAAAGGCAGCCAAATGGGTGTTGAGGGGCAATACAGGTGTTGGAGGTAGTTTGCAAAACTGCAAAGTGACTCAGGCTATGCTCCAGTATTTCAATATCACCCTAAGAGAGAGGGGATAAGTCACTTGCACAGCTGGTAGCAGGAAGACAGTTGCCAGTGGGTCGAGGGCAGTACCCACCAACAGTGGCTTTGCCCCCAGTTGTAGTGCCATATAGCCTCAGGCGGCAGTGCCCTCACCGTGTGAAACACCACCCCATATGCTTACAAGATTATGTTTGTGGTGGCTCCTGGGAAGGGTCTCTCTCATGAGGGAGTGTAGGTTTAGTTGGGCGGTGGGTACCTGGCAGCATAGGAATGCTCACTGGGCAGTTGGAGGAAGGGTCGCCTGAGGTAGAGGTGATGCCACCCCTCTCCTGTGAAAGGATCTTACAATCACCTGATGCCATTTTGAATTGTAAGGATTGTTATTCGATAAAGTCACATTCTGAAATGACAGAAACTGTATACAACCTGACCGCATGATAGCTTGAGACAGACTGAGACCAAAACAAAGTGAGTCTACCCCATGCTACTTAGAACAAGTGCAATACGAAATGTGCTTGGTGCGGTGCTTGAGATTTTTGAATTTCTTTTAGTTTTTGATTTATCATCAATTTACTGTATTATTATTTGTGTGTTAGATCCAAAATCCTCTATATCAGGGTCCATTAAATCGAGGGTTTACTGTATGCCCAAATCATTGTAGTACACCCTCCTTAGCTTCCTCAACCATCCACTTCTTATAACCACACCTATATCTTACTGTATCATTTCTTTCTAGATCAACACTCCCCACACTGCATATTGTTTGCTAACATTTCATTTACAACACATTTACCCTCTTCCATTTTCATCTGTAGCCCATGCCATGCATATTTACATCACCGTCAGGATTACCATGCTATACCTTCAAACATACCCATGTTTACCCTCCCAGAGAGTGACCTCTCTACACATTCCTCATTGCTTCCAGGAACTTTACCCTTTCACCCAACCTCTGACTTTTCTCAGCTTCCATGCTTTCATTCACTGCCATGTCCACTCCTAGGTATCTAAAACACTTCATTTCCTTGAAGTTTTCTTCATTCAGCCTCACACTCCAACTAACCTGTCTGTTGAACTGTTACACCTTGCTTTCATTCAGATTTACCATCAAATTCCTCTTTTCACACCCTTTTCCAGATTGAAACACCTACTTCTGTGGTTTCTTACATGAATCTGCCACTAGCACTGTGTCATCAGCAAACACCGTGCCTTTTTTTAGAGTGGCAGTATACATGCATTTCACCAGTCCTCACCACACCGTGATCCATACACACGCTGAAAATCATAACTAACAAGTCAACATCACAGTCACCCACTCTCTTAAGGTCACTGCATTGCCATCCACTCCAGCTGCCTTGGTATATTTTATCTTACACAAGGCTTTCACCACCTTTTCTCTTTTCACCAAACCACTTTCGGTGACTCGCTTTACATTCCTCCCTGACCTAAACACCCTATGTCTGCTGTCTTATCAAATGCATTCAACAATCATTCAAAGTATTTACTCCATCTCTTGTTCACCTCGTCTCTGCCTGATACCACTTCTTTACTGACCCCTTCACCTGTGCTCTCATTTGTTTTCTTGTTTTTCAGACTATTAACCTCCTTCCAAAATATTCTTTATTCTCCTTGTAGTTCATTGGTACTCTTACCCCAACTCTCATTTGCCCTTCTTTTCATTCCTGGCTGTTTTCTCTTGAGCTCCTGCTTCTTCTTCTTCTTCTTCTTCCTCCTCTCTTCTTCTTCTTCTTCTTCTTCTTCTTCTTCTTCTTCTTCTTCTTCTTCTTTTTTTCAGTGATCGATCTGCACTCCTTTCTTGTAAGTCCCACCCATACCCCTCTCTTTTCTCTTACATAAACAACTTTGCTTTGTCATCCCACAACTAACAACCCCTTTCTCACCTGCCCACCTCTCACCTTCTACATATGCTAAACTTCTCTCTTACGTGCCATCACTGCTTCCCAAATATCTCCCATTCCTCATCCATCCCCTTAGGTTTGTTTACTCTCACCTTTTACCATTCTACACGCTCTTTCTTTCTCTTGGTATCTCTCTTCAGAATTCTCTTTTCCAAAACCTCTTACTTTTACCTCCTCCTTTCATGTGTCATTACCTCTCTTCTGAAAGCCTCTACAAATCTTCACCCACACTTGCATCAGACATCCCACCAACTTTATTTAGTATAAGTTTATTTGGCAAATGGTGAGCTGTATGTTTTGCTTTGGTCAGTATGTATAAATATATCTTATACGTATTCACCATTTTCTGCATTAGGAAGGTAGTGTCAAGAACAGATGACTGATCCTTAGAGGGAAAATCCTTGCTTGGTCCCTTCTCTGTTTCTTCTTTCGGAAAGGTAAAACAGGAGGGAAGGATTTCCAGCTCCCCACTCTGATCCCTTATAGTTGCCTTCCGTGACATGCAGGTGATACTTGGGCAGTATTCTTTCTCCCCAATCCCCTGGGAAAGTAAAAGGGAGAAAGGGTGTAATGCATGTGTATGAGTAGGAAGAGAGGAGAGTGATTGGCTCCAAATGAAGATTGGTCTGCATCAGGGGTGTGTGATGCCACCATGGTTGTTTAATTTGTTTATGGATGGGGTGATGAGGGAGGTAAATGCAAGAGTTTTGTAGAGAGGGGTGAGTATGAAGTCTATGGGGGATGAAAGGGCATGGGAAGTGAGTCAGTTGGTGTTCACCAATGGTACAGCAATGGTGGCTGCTTCGAGTGAGAAACTGCAGAAGTAGGTGACTGAGTATAGAAATGTGTGAAAGGAGAAAGCTGAGGATGAATGTGAATAAAATTGGAGGAAGTGAAGTGTTTTAGATAACTGGGAGTGTACATGGCAGTGAATGGAACCATGGAAGTGGAAGCGAGTCATAGGGTTGGGGAGGGCAATAATGGGTATGTTTGAAGGAATGGTATTTCAACAATGTTATATGGTTGTGAAGCTTGGGCTATGGATAGGGTTTTGCAGAGAAGAGTGGATGTTGGAAATGAAATGTTTTAGGACAGTATGTGGTGTGAGGTGGTTTGATCGAGTAAGTAATGAAAGAGAAAGAGAGATGTATGGCAATAAAAAGAGTGTGGTATTAATGCAAAAGAGGGTGTGTTGAAATGGTTTAGACTAGAGATTTGTCGGATGTCTGAATTGAGAGATCTGTGGATGTGTATGCAGATATTGCGATTATGTGTTGCAGATATCAGTTTAAAAACTGTGATTATATATTTTGCGGATGTCACTGTCTAAAAACTGTGGGTGCAGATGTGTATGTCAAAGTTTATGACATACTCACAGATGCAGATACATGTTTTCAGGATATTTTGTTATATGTTTTAATACATTAAGAATTATTCATTCATTAAAGAATATCAGTCATATCCGAATGGCAGCTACTTTCGTTACAAAGCACTGTGTGATTGTAGAACGAGTTTCAGCCACACAAGTTGTGTGTTACCAGGATGCAGGACAGGGACCCAACTTGTCATGCGTCCCACCAACCTCTTTCCCTGACCTCCACCCTCTTGAAAGTGGTTAACTTAACTCCTATTCTGTTAACAGCTGTTCTTTCAACACTTAATCATTCATTGTTTAAAGTTCAAGATAGGCCAGTTTTTCTTCAAAAACAAAAGTGTCTCTGACTTTATTGCTAAAAGTCACATACGTTTTGCATCATAGTTCAAGCCAGCACCACTGAATAGCTGCTCAGTAGGGACGCTGCTTGGGGGACAACAAAGATATCGGCAAATGACCTTTGCCAAAGCAGGGTAGATTCTCATCTTTGCTTTCTATCATCACAAACTGTGATCACTTGTTCCATTGACATTCTTTTCATTGTGATATGTCTCAATATCTTCCATTGCACTCATCCTTGCTGCCTGTGTATTTTCTGCTTCATCATCACCACTGGAAGCAAGAATAGAGGTCATTGCTTCATCCAATATTCCATGGGTGTTGGTTGTGTTAATTGTTTGTGTTATGTCTTTGTCATTTTCTGGTTAGTTCATTCTCTTCATTTGCTTTTGTGTTCAGTTCTATCTGTCACGTGTAATGTACCGAAACCACAGCTCCCTATCCACATCCAGGCCCCACAGACCTTTCCATTGTTTACCCCAGATGCTTCACAGCTTGTCGACCCCAGTATACCACATCATTCAAATTCACTATTCCTTGCATGCCTCTCACCCTCCTGTATGTTTAGGCCACGTTGCTCAAAATCTTTTTCACTCCATCCTTCCACCTCCAATTTGGTCTTCCACTTCTCCTTGTTCCCTCCACCTCTAACACATATATCCTCAATGTCAATCTTTCCTCACTCATTCTGTCCATGTGTCCAAACCATTTCCACACACCCTCTTCTCTCTCAACCACTCTTTTTATTTCTACTTATCTCTCTTACCCTTTCATTACTTACTTGATCAAACCACCTCACACCACATATTGTCCTCAAACATTTCATTTCCAACCCATCCACCCTCTTCTGTACTACCCTATCTATAGCCCATTCCTTGCAGCTATATAACACTGTTGGAACTACTATTCCTTCAAACATACCCATTTTTCTCTTTCCAAGATAACGTTCTCTCTTTCCATACATTCTTCATTGCTCCCTGAACCTTTGCCTCCTTCCTCACCCTGTGACTCAGTTCCACTTCCTTGGTGTCATTCATTGCTAAGCCCACTCCCAGATATCTAAAACACTTCACTTCCTTCAATTTTTCTTCATTTAAACTTAACATCCCAATTAACTTGTCCCTCACCTACATGTACATATACATACATACATATACATACATGTTTATATGTACTATCTATCTATCTATCTGTCTATCTGTCTATATCTCTGATGCCCGTTACAATTGGAACTCCCTCAAAGGGGTGACCATGGCAATAGACTCTCCATAACTAAAGAACTCCAGTGCTGCTTCTTAGCCTTAAGTGCCTCACCCTTAACAGACCACTGGCAGAGGGGCAAGTCTAGCACAGTGTTTGCAGAGGCTCATATCTAATGTTCCTAATGACTACTTCTATCTAATGCTCCTACCTACTGCTTCTACCTAATAATCATATATTCACATATACATGTTCATACTTGCTCACCTTCATCCATTTTCAGTGCCACCCATCCCACAAGAAACCACAAATGCTCGAAGGAAAGAAAAAAAAATACTTTCTCTTCTCTTCCTTCACATCCAATTGCCATGCCCTGTATTATTGAGTTAGCACCAGGAAACAGTCAAAGAGAAGTCACATCTGCTCACACTCATTCTCTAGCTGTCATATATAATGCACTGAAACCACAGCTCTCTTTCCACACCAAGGCCCGCAAACCTTTTCATGGTTTACCCTGGACGTTTCACATGCCCTGGTTCATTCCATTGACAGCATATCAACCCTAGTGTACCACATTGTTCTAGTTCACTCTATTCTTTGCATGCCTTTCACTCTCCTGTATGTCCGGGCCCTGATCATGCAACTATCCTCCCATCTCCAGTGTGGTCTCCCCCAGTTCTCCTTGTTCCTTCCACTTCTGGCACATATATCCTCTTTTTCAACCTTGTGCCTTATATCTGGTTGAATATCAGAGAATACGTTAAGATCATCAGAAAATGGCAATGGGCATCTCTGATTTGATTTGTGTAGGCAGTTTGAACTCTTTTCCAAGGAAACCTTTTGTTTTGGATTAAGATTAATTTTGTTAGCTTAACCTGACGTGTATGTCAGAGCTATGTTGGGAAGATGCTTCTTTGGTGAAGCTCCTCCTAGAAGAGTTATACTAAGATCTTTGATTTTCCTCAAAACTTTTGTTAAACATTACCATGCTGTAGAAACCCAGAATCAACATTGCTGGTTTTAGGCTTACCTCTTGGGAGGTCAAGAATCACAAGTCACTGGACAACCTCACAGTTATGTTTGTGTTTATCTTTTCTCATGGTTAAGTAGTTTTTCTTTAACCTTCTGTCTTCATGTTGTTATATTTTATGGCTTGTAGAACAAACCACTCTTTCAAAGAATATTGTTTTAAAGAATCAAAAACTTGTTATCTCTGAATTAGTGTCCTGTGAACAAATCTGCCGTTTGCTGTTTCACTCCAAAATTTTTTCGTAATTGATAGCAGTCTCCATTGGGTTGATGCCCTTGTTCCAGAGAATTTTGAGGGGGTTGGCAGTGTGCAGCATGACAGCTGGTGGGATGCTTACATAATTACTGGAGTTATTACCATAAGTGAATGGTTAGCAAAGGGTGAAAGGCATTTGCCTCACCAGAAGGTGGGGGTTAGAGGCATCTAACTGCTGGAGACGATAGAGATTCTCTTTTAGCTCATGGAACACTACCTCAGAAAGAAAAAAATTTTCATTCTTTAAAACACTTTTTAATGTTGAGTGTTAGAGTATGTTAAGTGAAATAGGGAAGTATGAAATGATGTTAGTATTGTAGACTTAGTGATAAAGGTATCTAGCTTTAGAAGAACTCTTGCCCTCTCACCAACCCTACTTTACTCCTAAGACTTTTCCGAACCATTCTTCTCGTTTACCCGGAAGTATTGTATTGCCATATTTTTATCCAGTTTTGCTCTTCCCATACGGAGTCACATTACAAGTATGACCTTTATTGCATTCCACTGTTGATGTTTCTAACAAGTATTCAATAAATCCTCAAAATATTTCCTGCCTTTTACTGAGCAACTGTAATTGGTTCTGATAATGTTTGCTTATCAGATATTTGATTTTTTTAGACATCTCTGAACTTCATGAAAATTGCTTTACATCCCAAAACCTCTGTTTTCATATGAGAATTAGAACCTTATCTTGTTCCTATTTCTACATTAATTTTTTTAATTTTTCTTATGACCATTTGGCTTCCTTCAATTCAGCTTCATATCTTATTTTACATTTTTCATTTTTCCTTTGTCATTCCTCAGGGTGCATCATCAGCTGGAATGTTTCTTTGCACCTTGTTCTAGAAAGCTGATCTTCCACATTTTATGTCCTACCACTACACGCCTACACAGTGTATGCAGGACATAATGCTATCTGTCACCCCTGTGTCTTTCTTTGTTTTGTGTTTCTTTGTCTGTAGATATATTTTTCTTATCACAGCAACTCCAGCACAGTTTATGTTAGAAATCTCTACTTACACCAAATGTACCCTGTGGAGAGGTGATGAAACTGATTAGATTTTATGGTATGTAAGTGCATGGAATTCCTTATTACTTTTTTTAAGTGCTATGAATTGGGAGTGCAGAATGATGGGAAACTAAGTAAGTTTATAATGTACATGTGTTTGGCAAAGATAGATTTAATGGCATAAAAAATTTTGCAAATATCCTTTTTATTCTCTTAATTCTTAACTCATGGCTGGACATTAGGTATTGTGAGTGCCTTTCCTTATTTCAGATATCCCACAAACATCATCTGTTGTTTGCTTACCAATGTTCTAGAATGTCTCCCATTTCTCATTTACTCATTGATTTGCTGGTTTTATTAGATTCTGCTTGCTTGTGGTTACACTTCCAGCAAAAACACACTTTTAACAAGGCAGTATCATTGTCAGTGAATGGAAAGGATTGAAGTCTTGTCATGCACCATTTTTCTCCAAAGGCATCCATCACTTCCCTGCTCCTGTATAGGGTGTAGCTTCAAAGCTGCAGGAGCCCCATAAAAGAAGTCATGGGGTTGTATAATGATGATACTCTTTTTCAGAGAATTAACATGGCCGTGTTCTCATAGAATAACTTTTCATTTGTTGTTTCTTACATTCTTCTCTGCTGCTTGGTTCTGTACCATGTTAAGAACACTTGTGTGTGAATGTGCCATGTGCTATGATGAAACATTATCTGTTGACCCCCCTTTTTTATTTTTACTGTGATAAGGCTTGTAATTTTATAGTATCTACAGCAATTCCAGTGGTATTAGATTCTCTTATATTAAAAGAATGTCTTTTATAGTCCAAAGAAGATGGTAGCTATAACATGTTAATGAAGTCTACGTTAAATGTTTGCAGTATAAATAATTCTGTTTTCCAGATTATAACACACCAAATTACAAGTGGTGGTGCAGTTCGTAACATATTATCAAGCCCACAAAAAATAGTGATCAAAAGTAATGTACCACAACCTGGACAGGTGAGAATTTTATGATTATATGAATACTGTATATGAACTTAGGCATACTCAATAATTGATGGGAAGTTGCTTCAAATTATTCTCCCATCATTCTTCCAGCCTTCATCGTTTGATCAAAATTTTTGGTATTTCAAGAATAACTTTGGGAGATATGTAAGTTTTGAAAATAAGAAATAATCTCTGAAGCAGTTTTCAGAGAGCAAGAGAGATTCCTTAAGATTATACAAGTCACGATTCAACTTGCCCTCTTATTTACGTAGGGAGCCAAAAGCCTGTACATCCCCTTTATGAACAACACCAAGGTATCTGCTGCCACTCCTCATTAAACAGATAACCCTTGGCCAATCACCACCCACCACTGGGCTGATGTCATTGTCTTGCCCCATGTCAGTCACTTGTGCTCACATTTTGCAAATCAAGAATGCCAACACAATATGGCTACAGAAGGTCAAGGAAAAGATTTTCTGAAAGGGGAGAAGTTGGGCAGGGCATGAAAACTAGAAAAAAGTGGCACTTGGGGGGAAAAATACAAATTTTCAAGACTTACATTTCTCTATTTGCCGTCTGTTTAATGGGTTTGAGAGCATGCCAACATGAGGGAGAGTGGGTAGATGCACAACATGTTAAGTAAAAGATGCCATTTGACAAAGGTGGGAGAAGGATGCCAAAGATTCATATACTAGATTTCCTCAAAAAAAAAAAAAAAGGTCTCTGAGGAATGCTAAGTAAGAGGCTATCTTTTCCCATCATCTGTTCTGTCAAGGGACCCAGCTGATTTTTTTTTTTCATTCGAATAAGTATACTATATATATTACATATATTACTAAAGCAAGCACCATAGACAAATATACAGTAATCTCACCAGAAGGGGTTGAAGGACCAAGATATGATAATGAAGTTCCTTTTTATGAAACTTCCAAGAGAGAATGAAAAGGTGCTTCTCCTAGCTTGAAATTTTCATTCTAAGCCAAAACTGTTTTTTGTTTTTGGTTGCTCTAAACTCATCAAGAAATAACATAAGACCTGATTTGGTGTCTGGACATAGTGTGAAATTCACTAATTCATCTTCCAGAGCTTAAGGCTCTAAAGGCAAGAACTTAATGTTAGACATTGGGTGTCTACTGCCAGAAAAAAGAAATGGAGATGCAAAAGGTCTAATACTTGACAGCACTCACTTGGGCTACTGAGGAGAAGCAGCCAGTCTTCTCAAAAGAAAGACTATAGAAGTAAATCTTGAATGAGATCAGTTAAAAAAAAAGGGGGGGGAGAGAGAGGGGGGGGTTCTTGAAGGGCACCTCAAGGGGTATTAGTGATACTAACCTCATTCTATGATGAAAATGGCAAAGGAACAACTCTAAACAGAAAGCACTAGTCACCTTCAAGACATTAGATTCTACAAAGAAGGAAGGCAGTTGTATATCAGGCCAATTGATTTGACTATACAAGTAAGTTCCAGAATTGAGGGATTAAGTTAGAATCTTGAAGTTCTGAGGTGGTCTGGAAAGCATTTGGCATGTATTCCATTGCTGAAGGAGCCTTTGGATCCCATGTTTTGTGCCACTTGGGTCTGCATGGGAAACCAGTAGTTGAGAATATATCCTGGATGAAAAATGTGGGGAAAAGATAATTCTGATTCTTATAATTCAACCAGTGCCTTCCTATGACTGAATGGCAAACTACTCTCCCTCAGAAAAGCTCAAGTCATACTGGACATCATCACATATGACACACATGGCATTCATCCCCACACTACAAACATAAAAACAAAGACTATAAACAAACTGAGTGCTATCAGAGTACTTAATACTACCAGATTTAGACAGGAAAAAGAGTCTCTTTATTATCCTGATTTGACAGGAATAGAAATCTCTTTAGTATACTCAGCAAACAATTCACCTTTGTCTTTGGAAATTAAACTTCATCTACCTGGTTAGCTACTCTCTCAAAAGCAAATATGGCAAAGCTACAACCCACACAATATGATATGTATAGAACATTCACCAACTTGCCTAGCAACCACAAACATTCAGCACTTGCAGATTGAAACAAAATTACTTAAAACACAATCTCACCTCTGTAAGTCCTTTGCATTTGGACTAGACCCTTCTCTCCCAAACCACTGTAAAACCAAC